>NC_133622.1:228034896-228242396 GCF_048593235.1 Sminthopsis crassicaudata | reverse complement strand
TTCCTGAGGCAATTGGGGTTAAGTGATTTGCCCAGGGTCACACAGCTAGGATGTATTAAGTGTCTGAGGTCAGATTTGAACTCATGTCCTCCTTACTTCAGAGCCGTGTTCTATCCACTGAGCCACAAAGCTGCCTCCTCTATGCATATATTTTGAAAATTAAAAGGTAAAAAATAAATTTAACAAATTTTAAAAAAGAAATTAAGCCACTTATATTCTTCAGGTTGGGTAGATAGCTTAGCAGACATAGTACAGAGCCTGGAGTTATGAAGACCTAAGTTTAAATTTGGCTTCACACTAGACAAGTCATTTAATCTCTGGTTTAATCCACTGGAGAAGTAGTGCTAGATCACTGTATCTTTACCAAGAAAACCTCATGAACAGTATTGGTATGATGGTCCATCAGGTGATGAAGAGTCCTATACATGAATGATAACATGAATAACAATAACAATGCTTGAGGTATTTTTTAAACCTTAGATTAAAGTAATGTATGCATATAGTTACCTATTTAAATATTTTTGTGATAGAATTAGTAGATAGGTAGTCAACAAGTCTATTTGCCTGGAAAAAAAAAAGTCCTATCCCTCAATGAGCTTTTTATTCTAATGGTGGAGACATACATATATAACAAGATATTAAATAAGTTGTCTTTATTATTACCTGAAATTATTTTCATCAATCATTTATTCATTAATTATGTACTTGCACTTTATTGTAATTACCATGAAAGTTGTCAAATTAATTAAGCTTCTCTTCTTTCCTCAAGTAGCTTCATGGGGGAGATTGCATGGATGTAGTTTATTTAGTATTTATTTCTTTTTGCCCAAACCTTAAATCTCATTGGTTTGGAGACTACATGATAGGGAACCTCCCTTTGGAAAGACAGCACTTTCTGGGCACCTTATAATCAAAGAGCAATGACTTTCAGCGCCTACCCAGTCAATATGTGGATAGGCTTTTAATATGTGTCTTCTTGACTCTAAGGCTACTTTCCTAATCTTTTTGCTTTATTGCCTCTTACACCAGTATTTATGTTATACATATCTAAATTAAGATTGATGTTTATATATATATATATATATATATATATATATATATATATATATATATGTGTGTGTGTGTGTGTGTGTGTGTATGTGTGTGTGTAAATAAATATTGATCTTAATTTCCTTACATACATATGTAAATCAGTAATTTAGTTGGCACTATTATATGTCAGGCACTGAGCTAATGTCAGGATGGAAAAAAAAAGATAAATCTCTTTCCCTCAAGGAGCTTGCATTTTAAGAGGAAGCATATAAACAACTATGTTCCTACAATATACACAAAAAGTAAACTTAATGTAAATGTCAAAGATAATACCTGGGTTTGGAGCCAGGAGGGAGCCTAATCTTGAGAAATATGAGGTTTGACCTTTTTCTAGAAAGATAACAGGGGAGTCCAAGGTGGAGAGCAAGAGGGACAGATCACATGAAGGCAGGTGTTTGGGAGACTGAGTGTCCTTTATGATACACAATGAGAAGGCAAATATAATTTATTTGTGGAGCAAATGGAGTGAAGGATAATGTAAGACTGAAAAGGTAGGAGAGGTTGTCTTTCTTATAAAAATCTTTGAAGACCAAACAAAATGTCTAATCTTTAATGAAGGAATTAGTAAGGATTTACTGGAGTTTCAGTGGGTGGAGGGAATGTGTAAATGTTGATGTGAGAAGAAGATTTATTACATGTGATTTAGCATTTATTACATGTGATCAGTAGCAGCTCTGAGAAGATGGATTAGCATGATATATATATATATATATATATACATATATATAGACATATATATAGATATAGATATATATGTATTGATAGCCATGGAACTTACATGTCTATTATCTCTCCCTTTCTATTTCTATTTTTTCTATCTCTGTTTATAATATCTCTCTTTATCACTGTTTCTCTTACTATATGTCATATAATCTTAAGAATTTTTGGATGTATAATTAAATTAATAACGTGACACTTTGATCCTCCATATTAAAAAAAAAAAAAAAAAAAAAAAAACACCACAATGCATTGCAAGGAAATTGTCTCTCTTTGAAAAATCACGAATGACCACCCACTACCTTCTATGATTAGGTAGTACCAAAATAGAGAGAACTTCCAATTATCCAATAAGTATGGCAGGTCTATAGCAATCTTCAAAACCTATAGTTTATTGATTGCATGCTCAGGTGATGGATATTCGACCTATCATTAATTCTTGAGCAGCCAAGGTAGTAGGGAGGTGGGAAAGGGGAAAGAAACAACATCAGTGATTTTCATTACATAGGCAACTGTTCAAATAACACAAGGCTTCAGAATATATATCAAGATAAAAATCAATGTCTTTCAGGTTAGATTCCATTATGCATTTACTATAGTGAGTAGTTTTCTAAGCATGTGTACAAACCTCACATTTTAAACTCAAATGCATCTCTCACTGGCTAGTCATCTCTATAATAAGAATTAAATTATAGGCAGTATTGAATTTAGCTCTTAAATGAGTGCACCCACATTGATTAGAAAAACAACTTATCAAGAAAAATTAAATGAAAGCTGGAATGATGAAAGCAATAAATATTTGCAAATAAGTTGGAAGTAAATACTTGAATGGGAAAAACATAAAAACATTATAGGAATTTTTTATGTTCATACAAGTTGTTCTATAGTGAGGAATAATGGCATATATTATGCTCATTTCTACTTTTTTATTACTCACCTTCTTCTCCAGATCCTTTCATTGAAATTCCATGTCCTACAACTTGTCTAGATCCATCCCCAAGAATTATCCTCTTAATTTTGTGGGTATGTGTAAACAACATTATCCCTACCTCCTTCCTCATCCTCTTTGACTTTTCTGCTATATTTGATCTTTTAATCACACCCCCTTCTCTCCTGTTAATTACTCTTTCTTACTACTCTGACCATTAATTCTTTATCTCTGTCAGTGACTTCTTCTTGTTCTTTAAGTATTAACCTTTAATAATCTATATTCATCTGTCTTCATTTTCTGTTTTGGTAATTTTACTCCTCCCATTTTTTCAATAATCTCATTTGATTAGGTTCAGTCAATTGTTCTATTTTCAGTATTGCATCTCTAATTATATGTTGGACATTTTTATCAAGAAGTCTTACTGACATCTCACATTTATTAACTCCATAAAAGAATTCCTTCCTTTTAACTTCATTAATTCATCCCATGGCCCTACGGTACTCCACATTTCCAAGGCTGGAAATAACTGTCTTTGCCTAATCTTCCCCCCCTCCTCAGTCTTTTGTTTTACATATTCAATAAGTTGCCAGGACTTGATATTTCTATTTCTAATACACCTAACATCTATCCCCACTTGTTTAATAAAATGACTTTCATTACTTCTTGTCAAAATGATAAGTTATTATTATTTTTTTTAACTGACTTCCATGTCTTTAGTCTCACTCCTTCTCCAGTTCATTCTTTACAGTTCTGTAAGACTCAATTCTAGCGGATAGATTTGCTATAATGAAATACCTTCATTCACTTATTGTGCCCTACAAATATAATATTATATAAAAGAGTAAAATTAAGACTTAAAAAGTGCTTTAAACTCTCTTTAAATAATTTCTATAGTATAGATCCTTCTTACATTTTTAACCTTGTTCTAAATTGCTTTTCTTTATTCATTCTTCACTACTGGTAAAATGAACTCAACTCTTCCTTGACTTCATCTAGATCTATTTTAATTCTGTACATTTATATATGATATTTTCTATGCCTCCTTCTTGCTTTATAAGTCAAAGAATCCTACTCCTCCTTCAAGATTCAGCTCAAATACCATATTGTAACCTCATCTTTCCTACTTCCCACCCTCCAATAGCTAGTGTACTCAACTGCTTTGTATGTATTTTCCTTTCCTTTCCTTTCTTTCTTTCTTTCTTTCTTTCTTTCTTTCTTTCTTTCTTTCTTTCTTTCTTTCTTTCTTTCTTTCTTTCTTTCTTTCTTTCTTTCTTTCTTTCTTTCTTTCTTTCTTTCTTTCTTTCTTTCTTTCTTTCTTTCTTTCTTTCTTTCTTTCTATCCTTCCTTCCTTCCTTCTTTCTTTCTCTCCTTCCTTCCTTCCTTCCTTCCTTCCTTCCTTCCTTCCTTCCTTCCTTCCTTCCTTCCTTCCTTCCTTCCTTCCTTCCTTCCTTCCTTCCTTCCTTCCTTCCTTCCTTCCTTCCTTCCTCCCTTCTTCCCTCCCTCCCTCCTTTCTTCCTTCCTTCTTCTTTCTGTCTCTCCTCTTTCTATGCATTTATCTATCTATAACTTACAAGTTGTTCATTCACACACACACACACACACACACACACACACACATATACAGAGAGAGAGAGAGAGAGAGAGAGAGAGAGAGAGAGAGAGAGAGAGAGAGAGAGAGAGAGAGAGGCCAACACAGTCCCTGGCATATAGTAGTCCTTTAATAAATATTTGTTGATTTATTCATTGGGACATATTCCTTTTGTATCTCTTCATTTGTAAAATCCCCCTTTTCCTTCAAATTCCAACTTCTTGCCTCCTACAAGAGTGCTTTCCTTATATGCATAAAAGTCTGCAAGTATTCTTTTCCTCCCTCAAATTTTCTGGGATTATTTTGCCTGCATGTCCCATTTTTTCTTATTCCATTCTACATTGTGTCATAATTATTTTTCTACAGATATTATTCTATGTACTAAATTGGGAGCTTCTAGACTGGAAAATAAATCTGATTTATTTTCCCATTTTACCAGTGCCCACTCCAGTTCATTAAATGCAGTAGTGACTCAAAGTTTTTTTTTTAATCTTAACTAAATGATTGAGACTGTTTTGCTTGAAAATTACAAGATTATCTACATTGATTTCTCAACATTTGATAGAAAAAAAAAAACAACTAAAATTAGACTTTAGCATATGCTATGTATGTGTAAAACACATTTTGAGACAATCTGTTATAATTTCTCCTTTACATATTGTTGCTAGAACAATATATACTGAACTTTAAGGATTGAATTAATTTTGAATTGGGATTGAGTAAATTATTCTTGAAATTATAGTCAGCAACATGTGTTTAAGCCTTAGCTTGAGAGTAATGACCAACACTCCACATAAGGGCCCAGCCTATGCTAAATGCTGATTTTACTTGTTATTTTATTTCTACCAAATATTGAGAAGTCAATATAGATAATCTTGTAATTTTCAATCAGCAGCAGTAATGGTGGCTTCCCGACTTCTCAGACCAAAGACAAAAAAAAAAAAAAAAAAAAAAAAAGACTTATAAGGTCAGCAGAAAATGTCTATAGAACCAGATTGAGAACCCAGCAAGCAATTCCAGTGCAAGCCATACCAGACCCAGTCATGGTCTGGTGCCCCAGTGTCAGTGAGTTGGGACCCTTGCATCATCAGCAGTGCTGAAGCTTCTGGACAAGAGAGAAGATTAAGAAAGTCAGCAGAAAGGATCTTATGGCACTAGGGTGAGAGTTCAGCATGTAGTCTCAACACACACCATGCTAGGACAGCCCCAGCTCCAGCCCCTGCCTGACTTCAGCACACTAACTCTTACATGGACATTTTTTACAACTCCAGGGCGGAAAAAAGTGCTTGTGGTCAGATCCCTAGATGGATCTCTGGAAACAGCTGCACAAAACCCCTAGCTTGGGATAATGCACTCTCCACCCTAGAAATCCCTACTTTAACAAAGAGTTAAAATGCGATAGGAAAATAAGCACACCACAGAAAAAGTTTCTTACCATAAAAAGTTATGGTGACAAGACAGATCAAACACACACATAGGATGATAACTGTTTAGACAACCTGAGTTATCACCTTGTATATCCTAACAAATAACAAAGTCAAAGCTCTTATACATCAAGGGCTGCCAAGAAAAATAAAAATGGAAGAGCTTAAAAGGGATTGTGTAAGAGATACAGAGAAAACATATTTAACATGTATTGGAGGGGAAGAAGGGGAACAATTAGAACAAAAGGTTTGTCAATTGTCAATGTTGTAAAATAAAAATTATTAAAATAAAAAAATACATAAATAAATAAATATTTTTAAAAAAGAGATATAGAGGAAAAGTTAGGAAAAGAATTGAGAGTGATGAAAAAGAAAATACAAAAAGCTAATGAGGAGAAGAATGCTTTAAAAAGTAAAATTATCTAATTGGGAAAGGAAGTATAAAAGCTTACTGAGAAAAGTAATTCCTTAAAAATTATAATTGAGGAAGTGGAAGCTGAATGACTTTATGAGAAATCAAGATACAATTAAAATCAAAAAATGAAAAAAATAACAAAAATGTAAACTATCTCACTGGGAAAACAACTGACCTGGAAAATAGATCCAGGAGGGATAATGCCAAAATTATTGTCTTCCTCAAGGTTTGAATAAAAAAAAAAAAAGGCCCTGGACATCATTTTTTCCAAGAAATTATCAATGATAACTCTCCTGATATTCTAGAACTCAAAGGCAAAATAGAAATTGAAAGAATCCACCAATTTACCTCCTGAAAAAGATCCTGAAATGAAAAATCCCAGGAACATTATAATCAAAGTCTGGATCTCATAGGTCAAGAAGAAAACATTGCAAGCATCCAGAAAAATACAATTCAAGTATAATGGAATTTCAAGCAGAATAACACAATATTCAGCAGCTTATACATTAAAGAATCGAGCAGGTTAGAATATGTCATTCCAGAGAATAATGAAGATAGGAATACAAGCAAAAATTACTCACCCAGAAAAACTGAGTGTAATCATTCAGAGGAAAAGGTTGTCATTCAATGAAACAGAGGATTTTCAAATATTTGTGATGAAAAGACTGAATGGAAAATCTGATTTTCAAATACAAGTTTTTAGAGAAGCATAAGGAGGTAACCAGGAATAAGATATCATAAGGGACTTAATAAAGTGTCTGTTTACATTCCTACATGGGAGGATGAAGCTTATAATTGCTTACCACATTCTCATTATTATAGCAGAAGGAGTATATAGGGACAGGCATAGGTGTCAGTTGAATATAAAGGGATAATATATTTTTATGAAACTTATGAAAAAAGGAGTAAGAGTGAAATGTACTGGGAGAAAGGAGAAGGGAGAAGTGGAATGGTGCAAATTATCTATAACAAAGACTCAAGATAAAGCTTTTACAATGGAGTGGAAGCAAGTGAGGAAAGAGTGCGTAAGTGAACCTTACTCTGATCAGAACTGGTTCAAATAGGAAATAACATACATACTCAGTAGGAATACTGAAATGTATCTTAGAAAATAAGAGGGGAATGAGATTTGGGAAAGTGGGAAGGGTGATAAAATAGAGGGCATATTAGGGGAGGGAGTGGTCAGTAGCAGAACACTTTTGAGGAGGGAGTAGGTGAAAGGAGAAAGTGAATAAATGGGGGGAGGATAAAATTATCGATAGTAATTGTAAAACAATTTTTGAAGCAAGTTTCTTTGATGGAATATTATTGTTTCCTGGGAAATAATGAGCAGGATGACCTTAGGGAGAAAAAAAAACCCTGGAAAACCCTTTATGAACAAAGTGAAATATATTGTATGCTAAGTAATAACAATGTTGTAGGATGCCCAGCTATAAATGATTTTTTTATTCTCAGTAGTATAATCATCCACGAATATTCTGAAGAATTTATAATGAAAAATCCTATGTATACCTAGAGAATGAACTAAATGTGTCTGGTTTTTAAATTATTTTTTTTTCAGGATTTTTATTTTCACTTGGGTGAGAGATCTATATTTTCTTTTACAAATTGCCTTTTATGGAAATGTTTTGCATAAAACATGTAGTTTCTTAATTGTGGTTGGTGATAAGAGAGAGAACCTAGAATTCAAAAATGTTTAAAATAACTAATGCAAAAAATTTTTTTTGGATGTAACTGGTGAGAAATACAAAAATGTGAGTATTGGTTACAATGACTTTTTTAACATCTTTTACTATTACAAATCCTGGACAAAAATACTTTTCCTATGATCTCTAACTCATTGATTCAAATTTATCATAAACTTTTGCAGAGAATTCAGGTTTAATATTTGTGTGAATTTAAATTTACCTCAAAAGTAGTGTTGCATGAGCTATTATTATAATCTATTATTATAATGTTTGTCACTTTCTACACTTTTAGAGACTATAGAAAATACTGAATATACTACTGCTATAACTATGATATGTTGTATCATTATTCTTGTCATTCAGTAGTTTTTTAGTAATGTTCAATTCTACACTACCTCATTTCGATTTTTCTTGATAAAGATATTGAAGTAGTTTGCCATTTCCTCATCCAGCTTATATTATAGATAAGGAAACTGAGATTAAAAAGGTTTTAAGTGACTTGCTCTGAGTCTTACAACTAGTAAATATCTGAGACAAATTTTGAATTCGGAAAGATAAACCATTCTAATTCCAGGCCAAGAACTCTATATATTATACCACTTAAGTCCACTTCTATACGGTATATGCTATAACAACAAGGTTATCACTTTGTTAGTTTTGAAAAGTAAGGTAACCTGAGAGACAATGATTTGACCATGATCAACTTATAACTTAGGCTGGCACTAACCAATAAATTAGGTTTATGATCTCTCACTAAACAAAGACCATGAGATTGGGGTACTAGCCTTCATATAATTTTGAGAAATGCAAGAGAACAAACAACAGTGTTGATTGGGTAGGTAAAGAAAACAATGTGATCGGTTATAAAGTAAACAGAATCATGGGAATCAGTTCATCATAATTCCTTGGGAATTAAAAATCAGAGACTAGCAACACTCCCTCCTTTCTTCCTGGGTCCAAAAAATATTCATTGTTTGAGTCCACCTATAAGATTAGAGAGAGTGGAACAGACTGGATAAAACCCAAACATACTAAAATGAAAGCTAGGTGATGTAAAAATAGTAGAATAGATTCAACAGTATCTACTTGCATCCTTGAAGGATAACAGATTTTGAGGCAAGAAGAAGATGGTGATTAAGAGAACTAAATTTCTAAACTTAGCTTATAGATAAAGAAGCAAAGAAATGTGGCTTGAGTAATCATACAAAATGGGACGGTAATATAGCATAATAGCAATTATAGAACAAAATCAATTATAAAATGATAGAGAATTAATTTAATTTCTTCAACTTTTAGAGGAAATGTTTCATTAAATGACTTACATTTAGTAAAACACATTTGAGTAATCCATTTTTTTTTCCTTACATGGGAACTCTTCTATTAAGTGATGCATTATAGATAAAAGAAGGGACTCCAAGGAGTTCAAATTCTATATCAGACACTTGGGAGCTATGTTATAATAGATTAATCACTAACACTATCTGAGCTTCATTTTCCTCATTTGTAATTTGAAAATCATATCTATACTATTTATTTCACAAGGTTATTAGAATACACACTGTGCATACTTTGAAATTCCATATTATTATTCTTAGATTTTTTTTTAAATCAAGTCCCATTTTAGAACTGAAGGACCCGTGCCTCAAAAAAAGAAAACATCTTATGTCACACAACTGTTAAATATCAGGTAATATAAATGAATGATGAATAAATGAATAGAGATAGATATCTAGTAGATAAAATTATAGCTCTATTTTAGATATACCTTAGACATATATAAGATAGACAAAGATCTACCATGAATATATAGAAAATAGATCTATCTCTATATAAACACATATACATATATATTATAAAAATCTTTATATTTTATATTTTCTTTATATTTCTATAGAGAAATTATAAGATAAACTATCATCTCTTTCTTTCTTGCTTTCTCTGTTTCTAGGTCTCTCTCTCTCTCTCTCTCTCTCTCTCTCTCTCTCTCTCTCTCTCTCTCTCTTTCTGTATGTGTCTCTCTTTGTTTTTCTCTGTCTCACTGTCTCTCTCTCACCTCTCTTACTTCAGCCAGGTGGTACATCAAATAAAGTAACACGTCTAGAGTCAAGAGGATTCATCTTCTTAAATTCAAATCAGACCTCAGACATTTACTTCTTATGTAACCCTGGACAAATCATTTAACCCCACTTTTCTCAGTTCTTCATCGGTAATGGCAAGCCACTACAGTATCCCAAATGAGGTCATGAAGAGTTGGACATGACTAAAAAACAATTAAAATTAACATATATATATGCTAATTTTAATTGTATACATACAATATATATGTATATATATATATATATATATATATATATATATATATATATATATATATATATATATATATATATATATATATATAATATGCCTATTCTTCATTTTATACCATTTGCTGAAGTATCTATCTATAATGATTATTTCTCATTCTTTTTATAAAATTCACATAATATCATAGTCCTGTAGAAAGAAGATAACCTGATATTATTTTGGG
Organism: Sminthopsis crassicaudata; assembly: GCF_048593235.1. Classification (NCBI taxonomy): domain Eukaryota; kingdom Metazoa; phylum Chordata; class Mammalia; order Dasyuromorphia; family Dasyuridae; genus Sminthopsis; species Sminthopsis crassicaudata. The sequence continues at coordinate 228,232,011 of NC_133622.1, read as the reverse complement.
TATAATGTTCTATAGATTATAATCCTAGGAAATAAAATTACTGTTGTGTTTTTTTTTGTTTTTTTTTTTTTTTTTTGCAGCTGAATAAAACTATTAGGATATAGCCTCATGATCTCTACATAGTCATTGAATGCATAACTACTACAATTCCAATTTTTTCTCCATAGTTTGACCACTTATTCTTGAACTCTATGTATTGGCAGTTTTTCTTTCCATATAGGTTGAAAATTATGGGTAATTGGAATAGTAATATCTTTTTGAAATATTCTGAACTTTTTTTCCAGGACACAATGGGAAAAGCGCCATCTTTGATAATGTTCTGTTTCTAGCATACTTTATTGGTTGAGTTCTTCAGATTATTTTGAGTTCTTTATTTGTTATATGCCTATATGTTGTAAAACATCTACTAAATATCATGAACTTTATATATATATATATATACATATAATTCTAACCAATATGTCTTATTTTTATTGAATTTTGGTAATTTATTAATAATATCTATGTGTGTGTGAATGCATACATCATGTAATGATACTCTATAGTTTCTACCATTTTTTCACATAATCTACAATAGTTAGCAAGTCTAAACTCTTAACAACATAGTGCTAATGATGTTTAATCATTGGGAAGAAGAAAGAAAAGGGGAAGGAGGAAGAGGAAGAAAAGGAGGAGAATGAGTATGATGAGGATGGTGATGATGAGGAGGAGGAGGAGGAGAATATTTAATCTATATTTTTAGCATTTCCTCAACATTTTATTTAGTCTAGACAATCAAAAAACCCAGCCACTCAAGTTATGATTTGTAATGTTCTCTGATTTCCAAGGTATAAATAATCACAACAAAAATTTAACAATCAACTCTCTTAATCTGCTTTGAGCCAGCTCCATCACACCATTGTAAATAAAGATAATCTGTTTTAGTTTCTACTAGTAGTAAACTATTTCTCAATTGTCATTATAATTCCCTCATTTTCATAAACAAATCCAAAAGATTTGACCATCTGTTTGATGCTTCTTTGCTGACATACTTTTGGCTGAGTTCCTACCAATGTAGCCCATGGAGGACCTTTGGATTCTGCATTGTGGATATCTGCCAAAAAATAAGCTCCAGGAAGTATCTACAAAATAGAATACTTAGGCGACAGCAAGCAGCATGATTTCCCGGGTCATAATGAGAAAGGATCTGACTTAGTTAATGGAAAGTTAGGTTCAGACACTAGGAGACATATTCACATCTCACATTTGATGCAAATTAATCACGAGGACCCATTCCCTGATGTGGGAAATTCTGTAAGAATAGAAATTGCAATGAAGGTTCCAATTTGTATTAGTAAAAGAATTCATTTTTCTTAGACTTTTCTATAACAATATAATCTTTTTTTTTTTTTTCCTCCCCTGAGGCTGGGGTTAAGTGACTTGCCCAGGGTCACACAGCTAGGAAGTGTTAAGTGTCTGAGACCAAATTTGAACTCCGGTCCTCCTGAATTCAAGGCTAGTGCTCTATCCACTGCGCCCTTTAGCTGCCCCATAACAATATAATCTAGGGCCTTCCCTCATCTAATGGACCTAGTTCATGGCAATGCTAGAATTAAAATGTCAGTGTCCTTCTGGGAGGTAGTTCTCATATATATTTTAGAAATAGCAATTTGGAGTCAGACCTAGGCCTGAGTCTCTTTGCCTTTTAGTATCTTTACAACCTGGATAAATAACAATCTGTCGGGCTTCAGTGTACTTGCCTATAAGATAAAAGAGTTGGACTAAATGCTATCTAATTCCTCTTCCAAATTTAAACCTATTAACCTATAAATTTGAGAACTTTGTTCAGTACATTTTACCCTCTACAAAACAACCTCTTCATTTGTCATATGCTAGGACTATATGCAACATTTTTTTTCTTTTTCTTTTTTAGGTTAGAGTCACAATCCGCATTTAGATCATTCCATACTCCCATATAGTTCTTTTATTGTCTCTCCCATCTCTTCCTTTCCTGACATTCACTCATAATCTTCACTGCTTTGTCAGCATTCTACTAAAAGCTACATTATCTTTCACATGGACAAGAGCCATCTTTAGAGTTTGTCTTCACTACATGTCTTAGAAATAGAGCTGGCTTGATTTTGATTTTGACTTGCTGGAGATCAAAGGGGCAATGTAGACCTAAGTAAGAGTACACTTCATTTATGTAAGTGTTGCTATCAGGTTAATATTAAGATTAATTTCCCCCATATTAATTTAAGCAATTAACTGCATCCTACTTTCCCCCATATTAATTTAAGCAATTAACTGCATCCTACAATTTTTTTTTTTCTTTCTTATTCCCTTTTAATTTATTTACCTCTCCTCTTTCTTTTTTCCTTGGTGTATATTTTTGTACATCTATTTTGAAAGTCTAGGTAGATAGATAATAGGAAGTTAGATAAATGATAGATTTATATATATATACTCTTCCTTTTCTAATTCACTGAAGTAATAATCATTAGAGAAAAAATTTGAACACTGATGATCTGAATGAGCCAATAATGAAGTTTTTAGAAATTGGTCATAAGCTTATGCTAATCATCTTGGTCTCAGATTTTTTTTGAATATACACTCAATTTGCTAACCAAACTGAACAACTCTTCTGACTCTCCTGTGCTCTCCTGCCTCATCCTTAGGATTCCCACAAAGTATCTCCTTTCTCCTTTTCATTTGTTGAATTACTGCCTGGGATATAGAAACCGACTCAAATGCTTGTCGCTCCAGGAGGTACTATTCCCCGGTTTCCCCAGAGATTAAAAAAAAAAGATTCTCAGATATCACATCACATCTCGTACCTTTTGTACCTCTCTAATATATTCATAATGTAATATTATGAATTTTATTTAATCTGTACTGTAGACATCTCCCTATTTGGATGTAAGCTTCACTAGGAAAGAAGATCTTATTAAAACTTTCTGACTATGACTGACATACAGAAAACACCTAATAAATGTTTATATTTTAGTTTGAATTTGGTGTGTTAATAACATTTAAACTGGAAAATGATTTGGTAAGCTAGTGTATATTACAGGGTAGTTGAGTTATCATCTCTTAGAGTCTTTAAGAGATGATCAGGCTTTCTACTTTTAGTTTATAAGAAGAAATATCCTAGATAACCCACTCATTTTGATAAAAACCCTTCAGATAACTTATGGAAGTATTTACCCCACCTCACCTTTCAGAATACATTAGAACTCTTCTATCAGGTTCCCAGAAAGAAAATCACAATGAATCAATTAGACTTTTTTTGGTAAATAGAGATGAATAAAATGTCTTATCTATGGGTTCCAAATGCACAACAAGACACGAATTGGAAAGAAGGATAGAATCATCACATCTTGGCTCCAATTCCCTGTATTGCTGGCTGCTGTGAAAGGAGTATGTTTTCAGCAGGAAGAAATTGACAGGAATACATGCTCTGTGTTGGCAAGCAGCGATGAATTTGGCCTTTTCCAGTTGGTGCACAAGGATGATGACAGGCCAAAAATAAAGCACCCACCTCCCCCAACCTCCCACCTTTGTCTCAAAGCCAAAAGACATGCACTGAGGATTGAAACAAAACTTGGAGAAGAAAGGAAACAATGACACAAGAGGTGCTCAAAAGCTGACAAAGAGAAAGCTATTTTAAAACATGAGGGGTAGGAGGTTAGCTGGGGATGGCTGAGAGATGGAAGGATGACCCAGCGTCTGACAGGTAGAATGTAAGCTTGGAGAGTAAGGAGGAGGTTAGCTCAGAAGAGAAATGATAGATGATTAGATCAGAGACCTTATGAGGGCTGGAAAGTTTTTTAAGAGGATATGGGTCAAATGGTTAGCTGGCAGAATGAGGGGGTGCTGGATAATCCAGAGACTTGAGTCACCTGGTCTTGAGTGATTTCATTGACTATTCCTTCTTATTGCCTCACCAAGGCCATCATTCTCATACCCTCCTGACAAAATCTGTACTCTGCCCCTGAAATCTTGGCATCTAGTATGGACAGTTTATCCTATTACGTCTGGAAGGAGACCTTAAAACTACTTCCTAGATATCTCCACCCAATGTGGTCCAATCTCTTTGCTCCTTCTTCCCAGTTGCTTATAATATGTTATCCACCTTCATTAAGATAAGCTTGTTGAGGAAAAAAGAACTGTCTTGCTTATATTGAGAGAGAGAGACAGAGAGAATGGTAGAGAAAAAGACACAGAGAAAAGAAAAGGAAATGAAAGAAAAGAAAAGAAGAAAAAATAAAAGAAGAAAAAAGACAAGAAAAGAAGAAAAAAGAAAAGAAAAGAAGGGGAGGGAGGGAGACAGAGAGAGAAGAGAGAGAGAGAGAGAGAGAGAGAGAGAGAGAGAGAGAGAGAGAGAGAGAGAGAGAGAGAGAGAGAGAGAGATCCAATATCTCGTCCAAAAAAAAATTTCCCAATGTATACAGCATCATGATTTAGAGATAGGAGCATCTTTGACTTTCTCTACATGTCTATTTCTTTTTAGAGTCTATCCCTACATAAACCTCTCCATCAGAAAGAATTAAACCATATTTTCTTTGTCTCAAAGTCAGAAGAAAGAAAATCAGAATGCTTTTCATCCCAAACTAGCACCAGCTCTGACCCTCATGCAGATGAGGAGCATTCAGTAATCAGGCTACACCAATGAGGAAAATGCCACACGAAAGGACTTTGAACAGCAAGTTCTATGTGTATAGGACTTAAAAGTTTGAAAAGCAGTTTAAACACATTATTGTATCTGGTCCTTAAAAACGATCCTATTAAGTATATGTTATTATTATTCTCATTTTATAGATAAGGAACTGAGGGTAAGAGAAGTCATTTAGTATGAAAAGTGAAAAAAAAAATAAAAAAAAATAAAGGAAAAACCAAAGTCTCCAGTCTTTGTACTAGGCTTTGTGTTTAGGAAATGATTAAATGACCTCTTGTCTATAACACAATGCTTATAATTCTGTGTGTGGTGGAAAAGTTCCTAAGCTAGGGTCAGGAGAATAAATTCTAATTTCAGCCCTGTTATTAAAGTGTTGCTTGCTTTCATTTTTTCATTAATAAAATTAGGATGTGAAATCCAGTGGTTGATTGGGGAGCTTGGTAGTATATTTTATAATATCTAATTTCTTTATCCAATCTAAGATGATGGGATGCTTACTAAGCTCTTAGAAAAGTAGAATAAAATTTCTATAAGTTTTGGTTCACACAATCAATATTCCCAATAATTTGTTTCCACCATATTTCCACTCAAATGGAGAAGATATGAGTCTATAAAGTCTAAAAATAGTCTATTTTTGCTAACAATGGTGAAGGATTTTGTGATTGCATTAATATGAGATTCAACATAAGAAAAGAAAGCCACAATAAATGAAGACCACGTGGCAAGTGTATATTGATTATTTACTACAAGCATGACAATATAGATGATGCAAAAAGTTTTTTTCTTTGTTGTTTCCTTTTTTTTTTTTTGGACTTTTCATGCCAAATCATTTCTCTCATCCTCAATTCCTTATGTGTAAAATGGGGATAATGAAATTTAACTAATGGGATTATTTTTGAGCATCAAATGCAATGATATATGTAAATGATTTTGCAAATTTTTAAGTATCATATACATGAAACTTTCTGTAAAAAGTTCATTGGTACAGCACTTTCTTCATTGGTATAACTTGATTATTCAATGCTCCCCACTTGTATGAGGGATACAGCTGGCAATCAATTTATGAAAAGAAAATACTACCTTACAAAGACAGCTAATCATTAAATGCAGCTTATTAAAAGGGCTCGGAATGATTAATAAACGTAATGCATTCTCGTCAAAGGATTGAGAGTCCTCCTTTAAACTTGTAAAATATTTCCCAGAGGCAAGAGGAAAAAGAAAGTAGAATTACTTATGGAACATGAATGTGAGAAACAGAATGAGTAAATAAAGGTGAAGCCAGAAGGATGTGCAAAGCAATAGTCAGTGAGAGGAAGGTCTTTTATGTGCAGAAGTTTTGTGTAGAGGAGTAATAGCCAATTAGATTTAACAGAAAAATATTCGTTTGCATAGGGCCTGGAATGCCAGCCTAGGAAGGTTTATCTGATATAAAATGACACCACTGAAGGTTTATAAAAGTAAGGATAATATGATCAGACTGTTTTTTTAGGATGATTAATTTGGCACTGGTGTAAAGGATAGCTGGGGGTACACATTAGTTTTGTTTACCTTAATTTTGTCATATTGAATATTCAACAAACTTTAATTAAGTGCTTACTGTGAGCAAAGCACCATGCCAGGGGCTAAAGAAAATATTGTATCCAATATAAAGTTTATTGGATTTTTTTCTTTTATATTGAAATTTTAATTACAGAAATGTTTGTTGTAAAGGTAATTTTGTACGGGAGATGAGCATCTAGGTTGATTGAGGAGATGTAAAGAATCCGAAGAGAACTTTAACAAAATCTTTACAAACAAGGAAACTTAGACAAAAAGGATTCAATATTGAGTACCATAGAACTGGAGCTGAAAAAAAAAAAAAAAACATTGGAAATTATCTAGACCAAAATGTGGCCTTTAAATTTGAGGAGAAAGAAATAGAAATTGGCTGTGGTCATATAAGTAGCAAGGGGCACAGTGAGATCTTTGAATCCAGGACTTATGACTGTAGATGCATTATTTTTTTTTCCATTCCATTGTGACTTGCCTGATACCAATCGATGAATTTACAAGTATTTGTTAAGGACCTAGAATTTGTTTGGCACTGCGCTAGGTATTAGGGACATAAAGACGGAGAGGAACATAATCTGTGCCTTCAAAGAGTTTACAGCCTAAGTGAGTAAGCAACACAGATTTGTTGTAATATGTATGTATATATATACATGTGTGTATATTGTACCATATATATGTACATATATGTTTATTATATGTGTATTATACATATATGTTTGTGATGGGTGTATAATATTTATTACATGCATGTGTATATTGTGTATTTTATTATATAACATATTATATATATATATTATATTGAGATATTTACATATTATATATGTATGTGTGTGTATAGAAACAGAATCCGAGAGAGATAGCACTGCAGAGACAAAGATAGAGATGATATATGGATATATAGATATGGATATAGACATATCTATAGCTATATATGAGTATGATGTAAAATCTGTGTGTATATGTGTAGGGGAGGGCAATTACTAATAGCGGTCAATATTAGGAAAAAATCCTCATCTAGAATGTGGAGTTTAAATAGAAGGAAACTATGAGTTTTACAAGGTAAGAAGAGGACTCTAAGCATGAATAAATCCTGTGCAAAGACATGAAGATATGAGAGCCTTCATAGGCATGAAGGGTTGGACTGGACCATAGAGTCTGTAAAAGGGGGACAGAAGTGTCTATTATGTTACAGGCAGTGTTACTATCTTCATTAATCCCATAATAATTATGATAATATCCTCATTTAATAATTGAGGAAAACAGATATTAAATGAGTTTCCCAAGGTCACATAATTAATGTCTGAGGTTGCAGATACAAAAAGTAATACATAATAAGACTAGAAAGATTAATCAAAGTGAAAAAAAAGTATATTATCAATGGCTTGAAATGCCTCAAAAAGGAGTTACTGTTCAATATTAATGAATTTAGGAAGCACTGGAGTTTACACAGGAGAGAAAAGAAAAATTTACACCTATGCTTTAGGGAACTCAAGTCAATTCCAGTTAACAGATATTTATGAAGTTGCTACTATGTTCCAGGCACTGTGAGGAGTCAGCAAGAATAAATGTTATCATTTGAACACAGGTAGCCTGACTAAGTCAAATAATCTTTCAACCTTATGAAAATTCTACCTTTTTAAATTCTGCTTTTATGAAGAGTGAGGGACCAGAAATGGTTGGAACATCTTTTGTAGCTATGTTTCTCCTTTAATGACAAAAATTCATTTTCTTTTCTCAAAAACAATGACACTTTGCCCTCTTCCCCTCTCTTCCTTTCTCCCTCCCTCTCTCCCTCCCTCCCTTCCTTCCTTCCTTCCTTCCTTCCTTCCTTCCTTCCTTCCTTCCTTCCTTCCTTCCTTCCTTCCTTCCTTCCTTCCTTCCTTCCTTCCTTCCTTCCTTCCTTCCTTCCTTCTGTTTTTCCTTGTTTCCTTCCTTTCCTCCCTCCCTTTCCTCCCTCCCTTTCCTCCCAATTTTTCCTCCCTCCCTTTCTTCCTTCCCTCCCTCCTTCCTTTCTTCCTTCTTTCCTTCTTTCCTTCCTTCCTTCCTTCCTTCCTTCCTTCCTTCCTTTCTTTGTTCCTTCCTTCGTTCCTTTGTTCCTTCCTTCATTCCTTCCTTCGTTCCTTCCTTCCTTCCTTCCTTCCTTCCTTCCTTCCTTCCTTCCTTCCTTTTTCTTCCTTCCTTTGTTCCTTCCTTCCTTCCTTCCTTCCTTCCTTCCTTCCTTCCTTCCTTCCTTCCCTCCTTCCTTCCTTCCCTCCTTCCCTCTTTCTTTCCCTCTTCCCACTTCTTTCTCTTCTATTCCTCTCTCTTTTTCTTTTTGACCTCTTTTTTTCCCTTTTCTCCTCAATTATTGAAGGAATTTGTATTTCCCATTCCTTAAAATAAGGGATGAGCAATTGATGTACATTTGAGGGTAAGGGAAGGATAGAATCACATGCAACTATAGCAACAAAATATTTACTGCAATGATTAAACTCTGTTATCTAGAACCTTATTCAAGGTTGAATGCAAGTATTTTCTTTATGACACATTTAGAAGCACTTGTCACTGAAAACACTTTAAAAATCCACAGGTCTTTGGAAATAACTTCTTGGACACATTTCAAGTATCATTTAGCTTTTCAAAAGAGCTTATTTAGCATATTGTCCTACCACTCTTTGAAAGACTGCCAGCCTCACCATATTCAATTTTCACACAAAGAAAATTCTTTAAAAAATAAATTCCTCCTTTTTCATTAACACATATCAAAAGGTGCTTTACAGCTACATAGGATAAAATGCATTAGAAACAATATTCACATGCACATTACCCTAAATTAAGCAGGATTTCTAGAGTCATTCACATCTAGAGGAGTAGATGATTACCTTTCCATTATGACAAATTCTGCAGGGCATTGAAAAGACTAGTGGGGGCTATATTTGGTGTCAAGAAGACATGGATTCAAGTCTGTTATTAAAAATTTATTAAATGTGTTATCCTGGACAAGCTACCTAAGCTCACAGAATATAGGTATATTTTAAGGGAAAATACTACTTTTATTTTCCTTAGTAGTACTTAGTAGAGAACCTGCTGTGTAGAAAACCGTTAATAAGTACTTGTTTACCTATTGATTCTAAGGTATAAATTAGAGATAAACTACCAATCTTCATCATTTGCAGGAATTTCTTTATGAACAGTTTCTTACTATGATAAAATCACAAATTTGGACCCAATCCAAACCAAGTGCTTTTAGTTATTGGATTGAAGAAACAAATTATATCTTAGATTAGGAATCAAAAAACATACTTAGATTGAAAGGATAACTTGCATACCAAATGTAGAAGACTGAATCAAAGAAATGATAGAACCTATTTATAGTACAATTGAGGTAGAATGGAAAATTGAATAATTCTTTCTAATCAAGTTGAAATTGTTTAGTCCTATACAGTTATTCTGGGGTCTCCCAATCTTGCTCATTTCTCCAAGATCTGCTTTGCTTGTATTAATATGAAAATCCATGAAGAGAAACATCAGCAATTTTTTCTCAAGCAGCAATATGGCTTGGTATAAAGGCTGGGTTGAAAGCCTATCTTGGATAGTCACTAGCTTAATAGTATGACTGAAAAAAAGTGCTTTCACTCCTTCCACTCTCAGGAAACTCTGAAAAGGAGTTGTGATCTGACTTCATGAAGTTTCTACATACAATCCCACCTTCTTGATATGCTGATGTATTTTTGATCCCAGGAAATACAATATACTGGATTTTAAGTAGTGCTTTTAGAGTTAAAAGGGATCTTTGAGGTTATCTAGTCCAACTTCCTCATTTCATAAGTGAGCTAACAGAGACTCAGAGAGGTTATGACTTGACCAAATTCATTCAACAAAAGTCATAGAAGGAGAATTCAAGTTCCAATTTTTAGTGTCTCCTAGAAGAGAGCTAGAATGTGAAGAAAAAGTTTAATTTAGGACTATATATATATATATATATGTGTGTGTGTGTGTGTGTGTGTGTGTATGTGTGTATATATATATATATATATATATGTATATATATACACCCACATATATATATATATATATATATATGTATACACACACACACACACACACACACACACACACACATATATATATATATAAACTTTATTTTTGCTGAGGCAATAGGGGTTAATTGACTTGCCCAGGATGACACAGATAGGAAGTATTAAGCATTTGAAGTCAGATTTGACTCAGGTTCTCCTGACTTCAGGGCTGGTCTTCTATCCACTGCACCACCTAGATGCCCCAGGACTAAATATTTTTCAAGTTAAACTGTTGGTTTCTCCAGGAAGTTTCCTATATCTCCTTTCATTCCTATGCTACATCCCTTCAAATGGAAATGCCTTCTCTTCTCAACTTCTTCTAGCACTGTATTTTATAACTCTCTAACATATTTAACATGAAATAGTATACATTAGAGGTACATGTTACCATCTTTTTTTTTTCCCTATAAGACTATAAGTTTTTGAGTAGAGGATCTGTGCTTTACTTAAATATTGTGCCTCCCTCTACAGCTTGCTTAGTATTTATTCGGCACATAGTAGATTTTTCAGGCATGGATTTTAAAATATTATTAAATATCACATTATGTTATTTATCTGCTCTTTGCAAGTTCTCTACCCTTAAATTTAATGTAATTAAATCCTGCCAATTCTTATTGAATGCCAACTATGTGCAGGGTCTTATGTTTCACTTAAAATTAAATCTTTGTCTAATTTTATTTTGGTTAATTAACTACTGCTGGCTCAATTTTAGGTTACCATTTTAATTACTTGTGTCCTAGAGTGACATTGAATGTTCTGCTTTTCTAATGCATGCCCTCCACCCTGTTTCACTCTCAAGAAAAATTTCTTGAAAATACTTAAATCAGTATTCAGCTTGAGGAACAGAGCAGTCTAGGGTTCTAACATTAATAGAATCAAAGAGGGATTGGAAGGAAGATTTGAAATCATCTAGTTCTACCCACAATTAAGTAATTGTACTTAGCTGACTTTGAGAAACGGAAGTCTGGAGAAATTCATTGTTGCCTTGAAGTATCTAAAGTCCATGGTGGGCTTCAAATATCACCTGAGACAATTCTAATCCATGTGACTCAAAGCAAGTCACTTCAATTTTCCTAGCTTCAGTTTGGCCATTGATTAAATGAAGTGATTGAATTCAAGGATGTGATTGTGGAAAAGTTTTTCATCTCTCTCATCCCTAAGTACCTCATTTGTAAAATCAGGATATATGAGGCTGCACCTTGCAGTATATTTTCTGGCTATATCATGTGACTTCCTGGGTTTTAAAACTGAGGGTAGATGGTATGGGCTTCCAATATGGTGGACACCTGGAGGCTCCCTCATTCACTACACCCTGACCAATTGAACAAACTCATTTCTTATGAAGAAGGGCGAGGGAGATATCTATTAACAAAACTAAGCACTAATGAACTTTTGCTGTAAATCTTTGCTACGTTAGGAGTAAGAAAACCTGCTTTTCTATATTATTATTACTCAATCATTGTCTTGACATTAAATCTGAGCTAATAGGGACCTGAGATCAGGCCTACAAGTAATAATGATATGAAAATAGTTCAATAAATAATGAAAGCAAGTTAATTAATCTGGGAAAGAAAACTAGTTGTCTATAGTGGTTAGAAACTTAGACTTGAAAGGGAAATAATAAACTAAGACCATACAAGTGATAAATAGTTGAGTTAACATTCACACGATATTTTATCTTCTGTTTCTATGCCATTGTAGCAATCATTCTCCATGTTTGAAATGCCCTATTTTCTCTTGAAATCTCTAGCTCATTGTTAACTCAGCTCAAATGTCATTTAATAGGGAAGCTAGGTGTAGAGCACCAGCCCTGAAGTCAGGAGGACTTAAGTTCAAATCTGGTCTCAGACACTTAACACTTCCTAGCTGGGTGACCCTGGGCAAGTCACTTAACTTCAATTGCCTTATCAAAAAATTATATATATATATATATATATATATAAAATTTAATAAACCAGTACTTTTCTGATCTCCCTCTATCCTCCAGAAGTCACTTGCATAAGTTACAAATAGACAGTGGTCATGTTTTATTTTTAATTTAGAGAAATCCCATATGTGGTAACCCTCTTTAACAATGCAAGTTGACACCTTCTTTGAAAATAGTAAAATATGTCTTTCCCTCTGATGTGTTAAGTAACTTTACCAAAAACATCCAGCCATTAGGTGTCATAGGAGGGATTGTAATAGAGGGTTTTTTTGGTTTTGAAATTAACTGGATATACAGTATTGTATGTTACCTACTTTGTGTCATGCTTTGAAAATTTAAAAAAAAAATCATCTGTGTATGGTTTGTAATCCCTTCCTTTTCCAACACCCTACAATAGAAACATAAGACTTTTGAAGAAAAAGGTTATTTTTTTATATTTCAATTTCTCACACCTGACACATTATTTAATTAAGACTAGATTCAGGAATTTATCAGCAGAAGGAACTCTTGGCAAGGGAATTCAATCCACAAATGAAAGCTAATATTTCAAAAGCATAAAATTAAGGAAGTCTCTATATTGCAAAGTATGGATCATCTGTTTTGTTCCATTGCAATCCAGATTCATTTAGCAAACTTTTGCTTTCAGGTAAACATATGCATGATTTATAGAGCTCTAATTTTGAGGAAAAAAAATGCATTATATCCTCATTCCTATATCACAATGAAGATGTTAGAAAATTGGAGCAATTTTATGTAGATGCTCTTTGTTCATTTATTTGTGAACTTTTAGGAAAAGAATCCCTCTTTCGAATCTGCTTCTCCGATGGTTATTTTAAGTGGAACTTTCTTTCTTTCCCTACTCTTATTAGAAGTCTTTGAGGAATAGCCTAGGCTAGGCAACAAATCCAGAGAAAAATGTAAAATGAAAAGACATGAAGAGAGAAGGTGACTCCTTGAACCCCAATCCTTCTATTTGAAGACATAATGAAAAATGAATGTAATGTTTTATATTCTGGAAAAAGGTGACAATATGGTGGAAGTATGAGCTGCAAATAAGGTGAGCTAGTATAACCAAGAACAAAAGGGAGCAGAACAGTCTCAATTCATAAATAATGGCATTATGGAATATCTTGTAAAACAATAAAAGGCCTAATTACACAAGTCATTTTACTCCCTGAAGACATGCAAGAATTGTAAAAGTGGTGGTTGCCTTTACCATAATCACTCCATGGGTCAGCCTGATCCCAAGGGCAAAGGATTAGAATCATCTGTGGAATATATACAAAGGAAAAGGAAGAGTGAAGTAGAAATGAACCTATCAACAGAGGCAAGAGGAATTGAGTTAGTTCAATGAGCTAGTTAACATTGATTTTTTTTAATGTTCCAGACACATCATCTAGAGATATCTGACCACAGTAAGGACCCACAACAATGAGAATAGAAAATGGAAATGGGATGTAGTAAAACTTGTACTCCAGTCTTTACTGAGTTCATAATCAGGGCAATACTGCAATTGCAGGTATTTTACTCTGAGAAAAGTATTTTATTGAAAGAGTGATTCTTGCTTTTTTATGTTTTCATATTTGTTTTTTCTTCTTTTTTTGTTTCTTCTCCTTTCTAAAATAAGTCTACGTTTTAATCCCTTGTATGGTCTGATGTTTGTAAAAGGATGACATGCCCCCCCTTCGCCCCAGCATTGTAGATATTAAATTCCCAGAATTCACTTTAGATGGGGCAAGAGGCAATCAATGTGAGAATCCTTATAAGTAAATTTTGGCTTCTTATGTTAGGTGAGAATTTCTGGAACAATTGTTATACATTCTAACAAATACTTATTTAGTTGCCTATTATATGGAGTTCACAAAAAGTCAGACTGCAAATGACTGAAGAAAACACTTGAGACAATTAGAGATGGAATTGAGGAAGGTTCAAAGATGAATAAAATAGAATCCCTGAGCTCTTGAAATGTGACAGTTTAAATAGATATTATTTTGGTAGTATGAAAGAAGTGGGAGAGAAATAGCAGTAAATATGACAAAAACTAACCTCAGACAGCTGAGCTAGGAGGTTTGAAGAAGATGGAAAGATTCAAATTTAGATTTAATGTGTGATTGGAAATAATTCAGAATGGAATGGGATACAGCCTTGAGGATGAGTGTTCTCTCTCACTAGAGTTCTTTAAAATAAGGTTATGAAATCAATTGCAGATAAATTATAAAAGTGATATTTATTTAGGTAGGAATAATACTAGAGGATGACTGAGGTCCTTTGGAATTCTGAAATTGATTCCATGTATTATAACTGTATGACTAATGAGGGGAACCTAGGATCATTAATTTTTATTTATGGGCATTGTGGGAATTTAGGTCTACTTTGGGACCCCGTTCTGAATTGAACTCAGTTCCCTTTCTATTCAATTATAAGTCTAGTCCAATTTCTGTATTCAATTATGGGAATTTTGACAAAAAGTTATCATGTTGTTTGAAATTAGTCCAACATGACTGGAAATCTTAACTATCTCCAGCTACTGCTCTGAACTTTTTAGCTAAAGGTCTAGGTTATGCTGATCAGAAACCTAGTCAGATCCAAAAGTTATGAATTGAGGAGTTTTCTCGGAATTACGCATTTCCAAGAATCCATATGTCTTACTTGAAAATTGCCCCTGTATTGGTTAATAAATTATTGTTTTCACGGTCCTTTGGTTGACTTACAACACTTTGCAGAATGGTACACCTCTCTTTTTCTGATTTCAGGGAATTGAATCTCTATTTGTTATCTCCTTCCCAAGTGAAAAATTTTCTCTAGTTCAATCAGATTACCTGTAATTGTATCCTGGTTAACTTTTAAAATTAATTTATCAATTTGATTACTAATTTTTAATGCAGTAAAATATTTTCCCCCACCTTTGGGGTATATATACCAAGTTGAGCAAGGCACAATCCCGATGTTTTATTCAATTAGCCTGAATTGTTTAATAAATTAATATGCACAGAAGCTCAGGTCTTTGCTTCAGCTTCCACTTGTCACAAGCTTGTGTATGTGAGGTGTAAAAATAAGTGATAGAGAAGAATTTCACCGAAAAGTGTATGAATTAGTCTAAGTAAGATCCTTTCCAAGAACGTATTTGTTGTAGTTGTTACATGATGATAAAAAGTAGCAGCTCCATTAAATTTAAATTTTTAATTAAAATTAAAGTATGTTGATTAATATCTTATTTTCCAGTCAATGATAAATTTTGTGTAATACCTAATAAAGTCTTATAAGCCAAATCAACTTATATTTTAATACTAAGTGACTTCATGTATAGGGAAAAACTGAAAAACACATAATAGAAAATATTGTTCAGTATTTAGGGATTTTTTCTTAAATCTCATGTTTTTGTAGAATTTGTTCTTTTGTTTATTAACTAATTCAGTAAGTAATTAGTAAGTATCCAGTATCTTCTAGTCACTAAGGATATAAGTTTTACAAAGCACTCCAGAAACTGATCTTATTAAGTTCTCACTAAAATCTGTAAGATAAATGCAAATATATATCTAAATCAAAGATGTAGAAACTGAATTAGAGAAAGATTAAGATATTTAAGATATCACTGGTAAATATTTAAGCCTAGATTGAAACAAAGTTTTTTTTTTTTTTTCTAAATTAAGTAGCACCCTCATTTATTATGATTAATGGAATAACTAAGACAGAAACATGAGGATTATTGTTGATGATTTATAATGAGAGAATAGATTGTCATTCATGGAAAATGGGGAATAGGTTTGAGATTAAGGAAATGCTATGTGATAGCAATTATAGAGTCTAAAATTTCTATGAACTTTATCTTATCTACCCTTTAAAACAATAACTGCTTGTGAATTTTTTTTTTATGGAAACAGATATACTAATATATCTAAAACATTGAATTCTATAGGAAAATACAAGATATTATGACAAATTAATCATTTGGTATGTAAAAACAAATAATTTTATTTTGTATTTCCATAAAACGTCATATTACAAAACGTAACATTAGCAAATATGTCTATCATTTTAGTATAATTTCTGATATTTATATGCTAATATTCCATTGTTAACTTTGATCCACATTTATCTTAACATCATGACAATACTAAGGTAACCAATTTCATCTTAGAAATATAGACATCTCCGATAGATATTTTGATTTGAAGTAGCCATGAAGAAGTCCAGAAATATTTAAAAGATTTTACATAAAACATATAAAAGAAAATTTTTTCGCCCTAGAATGGATTTCCATTCTTTCACTGGTTTCATTTACCACTTCTAAAATCTTAGGTAACTCAAAATGTCCTGGTACAAAGTTCTTTCTTTCATATAAAGAGGTTAGACTAGACGATCTGTAAGATCACTTTTCACTCTTCTGGATCAATAATCCCTTGACTTAAAAAATTAAATTGATTCCTTGTACAGATATTTATCTGATTATACTTAGAGGCTATAATCCTTTTTATGCCTATTAAGAGGGAAATAGGAGTTGATTTTATTTTATTTTTTCCCATTTTAAGGGTCAAATAAAACTGTTAAAAATCAAGCAGAACCTGAAACTCTAGCATAAAGTAGCAGTAATCAAATCCATTTGGTACCGGCTAAGAAAAGAGTGGTGGATGAGCAGAATAGATTAGATACACCACAATAATCAAGGTCTATAGCAACTTTTGGGATTGGAGTTCACTATTTGACAAAAAAAATGCTGGGAAAACTGGAAAATGATGTATCAGAAACCCAGCATAGATCTACATCTCACACGCCATATCAAAATAACGTAAAAATGGGAAGATGATTTGTGCATAAATGATGATACCATATTAAAAAAAAAAAGTAGGAGAGCAAGGAATAATTTACCTGTCAGATCTTTGGAGAAGGAAGGAATTTATGACCAAAGAAGAACTAGAGAATATTATGAAAGGCAAAATGGACAACTTTGATTACATTAAATTAAAAAAAATTGTACAAAACAAAACAAACATAAACAAGATTATAGGGGAAGTACAAAGCTGGGAAAATTTTTCACAGCCAATATTTCTGATAAAGTTCTCATTTCTAAAATATATTTTAAAAACTGCATCAAAGTTATAAGACTACAAGTCTTTCACCAATTAATAAATGATCAATTTTTTTCAGATGATGAAATTAAAACCATTTATAGTTATATGAAAAAAATGTTCTAAATCACTTTTGATTAGAGAAATGCAAATTAAAACAACTCTGAGGTACCATCTCACATCTCTCAGATTGGTTAAGATGACAGGAAAAAATAATGGTGAATATTGGAGGGGATGTGGGAAAACTGGCACACTAATGCTTTGTTGATGGAATTGTGAATCCATTCATTCTAGAGAGCAATCTGAAACTATGCCTAAAGGGTTATAAAATTATCCATACCCTTTGCAGTGCTATTACATTGATATTACATGGGTCTATATCCCAAGAAAATCATAGAGGGAAAAGGATCCACATGTACAAAAATGTTTGTAGCAGCTCTTTTTGTTGTAGCAAAGAATTGGAAAAGGAGTGGATGCTCATCAATTGAGGAATGGCTGAACAGGTTGTGGTTCATGAAAGTAGGAATATTATTGTTCTTTAAAAAAAAAATGATGAACAACCTGATTATAGAAAGGTCTGAAAAGATTTACATGAACTGATGCTGAGTGAAAGAAGCAGAACCAGGAATACATTGTATACAATAATAGCAAGAATGTATGATAATCAACTTTGAAAGGCTTGATTCTTCCCAGTGGTTCTTCTTCTCACCATCCAAAAGAATCCCAAGAGACTTTGGAAAGAAAATGCCATCTGCATCCAGAAAAAGAACTAAGGAGACTGAAAGTAAATCAATATAT
Organism: Sminthopsis crassicaudata; assembly: GCF_048593235.1. Lineage (NCBI taxonomy): Eukaryota > Metazoa > Chordata > Mammalia > Dasyuromorphia > Dasyuridae > Sminthopsis > Sminthopsis crassicaudata. Next base: position 228,213,954 of record NC_133622.1, on the reverse strand, counting down.
TCTGTGTTCACTTCTTTTTTTCTTTTTATCTCTCCCATGGTTTTTCCCTTTTGCTCTGATTTTTCTCTCCCAATATGATTCATAAAGCAATGTGTATTATAAATGAACTTACTACAATAAAAAATAAATAAAGCCAAATTCACACTTTTTTTAATTAAATTCCATTATTTATTTTAAAAATCAATACAAATCAGAAAAGGGAAAAATATTATTTATATGGCAGAAAGTAAGTGCAGATTCAATATAAAACAATTTGCATTGTAAGAAAACCTACATAATAAATACAATACATTGCTTTTAAAGCAGCCCAGCTTTTCTTTATTTCCTTGTAGGTTTATTGTTTCTATTCTGTTGTGCACTTCTTACTTTATTTTCCTTCTTTCCCTTTCCCAACTCACCCAATTCTTGATTTAAAGGCTACCATTAAATGGGGATATATGCATATATATATATATATATATATATATATATATATATATATATATATATATATGTATATATATACATATATATACATATATATATATGTTTATAACATGCATATATATATATATATATATATATATATACTAATATATAAGATCATACTCTGCTTATTTCTCTTATCATGTGCTTCTCTGAAGGATTTTTCCTGCATTATGTCCAAGTTCAACATATTATTAGGTTATTTAGATCTGACATTATTCATGTTAAAAGTGTTTAATGTTTCTGTTCACATAGTTCTCATGTCTCTTTTGGCAGCTATATTCTTAAATATTTTATATTGACTAGTTTTGCTTTATTAATGTTCTCAAACAACATTAAATGATATGGATGACATATACTGTAATTTCACTATTTTTTCTTTTTATTAAATCTATTTAGCTTTAATTTTATCCAGATTGGGGGCAGCTAAGTGGCTCAGTGGATAGAGCACCAGCCCTGAATTCAGGAGGACCTGAGTTCAAATCTATTCTCAGACACTTAACACTTCCTAGCTGTGTGACCCTGGTAAGTCACTTAACTCCGCCTCAGGGAAAAAAGAAAAAAAAAAATTATCCAAATCATGATTACTACCCCTACTTTATTTTATCTTTCTGTGTTTCTCTCATTTTATAGTATTTCCTGAAAACAACTTACTTTGTATTCAAATTATTAATCAGCTATCAGTTTCCATTTTAAGGGTAAATTAATCCCATTAGTATTCTAAACTATGCTCACTTGTTCTGTATTTTTCTCCCTCCTATTTTTCATAATTATCATTCTCTTCCTATTCCTATTCTTTCTCATTTCTCTGCTTTCCTTGTCTACCTTAACATGCTATTTTTTAATCTATTCACCCCTCCAAGAGTCCCTTCCTTATCCTCTTGCCCCACCCTATCTCTTTATCTTATTTCTTTCTGAATTTAGAACACCTTTGTACTCTTCTATAAACACTTATTGTTTCCTCTGTAACTTAATTCACAGTTAGAGTAAGTTTCCATCACTACCTACCTTCCCCTACTAGCTTCTTCTGTTTTATTTTTTATGTCTTATTTGGATGATCCGATAGCTTAAAACTATAGCCAGCATTCTCTGCCCTGGAACTGAAAGCAGAGACTTGACTCTGCTACAAGTGCCCACATCCAGCAGCAGCTGCTGCTGATCTCAGTAAGTGTGTGCGAGCTCCTTCTCCCTTACAGACACAGCCTGGAAGACATCTGGTTAAGGCAGTTGTGTTTGCCATCCCTCAATGATGGAAGATCCTTCAGTCTTCTCCCCCTCAGCCAACAGAGCCGGATACTGTCCTTGACAAGTCAGTTTTAAAATCTGGTCTGCCTGGGAATTCCAGCTGCTTCCTGAGCTTTTGGATGAATAATTCTACAGTGTTGGTCTGGAGATGTTTGCACATTTCTCAGAACTGTCCCAAGAGGTAATCCCAAACCACCTTTCTCTTCATTTATCATCTGTACTTCTCTAGAATTGAGCGAAATCATGATTGTGCCTTCATAGAACCTACTTTGCCCTTTCCACCTTTTTGTATGCTGTCTTTCCCCATTAGGTTATGAGTTCTTTGAGTGAAGGGATGACAGTATAAGAGAGATTCTTTATCTCAAGGCTCTTGAGTTGGGGGACTTTGGATCTTCCCAGTGAGATCTGAGAGGAGGTGATGACTGAGATGGCAGAGCTTTTTTAAGTTGCTTGCTTCAAACATACTCCTACCTACTCTCCCTCATATATATTTTCTACTTCTACTATCTAGATTTTTGTTCCTGGTATATGTCTACTGGGGACAGCTGACCAGTAGTAATATTTTCAAGAACTTTGGGTTCAGTGTCCTACGTTGATTTCTTAGGGATTATAACAGAGATCATACTCAAGACAGTAGTGGTGATTATACTCTTTCAGCATAAAGTTCCCCTCATATCTCAGGATTTCTTGCTGCTTTAGCTAAATGAATAGTCAGTTGGTCTTTGTTGGGAATCAATAGCCCCTTCTCTAATAACATTTCTATACAAATTACATACTATACACGTGCTTGTTGATATTTATATAGACGATAAAATTTACATGTAGGTGAACCTTAGGGAGAATTTCAATAGCTAATGATTTAGAACACATACATATATATATATATATATATATATATATATATATATATATATTTTTTTTTTTTTTAATTTAAAAAGTGAAGTACATGGGAATGGAAAGATGCTATATAGATTGAAAAACAAAAAAAAAAATGGAATCAATGACAATGTAATTAACTTTAAATCACTGGCTAAGATTTCGGTTCTGTCTCTTGCTTATTCATTAATTAGTGCCTAACCTTTTACCAGGTGTTTTGGATTGATGCTGGATAAGTTACTTAAACTACTGCCCCTCAGTTTCTTTATTTGTTAAATGAGGGTGTTTGAGTAAATTTTCTCAGGATTCTCTAGATTTAGTATCCAATTATTTCTTTTTTTATTTTTTTTTTAATTAATTTTATAATTGTAACATTTTTTGACAATACATAAGCATAGGTAATTTTTACAAAATTATCCCTTGTACTCCCTTCTGTTCCGAATTTTCCCCTCCTTCCTTCCACCCCCTCCCCAGATGGCAGGTATCCAATTATTTCATCTTGAAAATAAGCTAATAACTTCTGTTTACCTGACAAACTTGTTTTGAGTATACAATGAGAAAGCATATGGGAATGTACTTTGTAAATACTCTGATCAATAGTTAAGGAAAATCAGAAAGTAAAACAAAATGAACTTTCCAGAGGAATGCTCAGGTTGATTGATCTGCCAAGAGGTGAAACATGCTTTCTAGAGATGACAAATGAAATTCCATTTTTGTAATCTGAATCAAATTAAAGTGACCCTGCTAATGTCTCAGCATACAAGGAATAGTTTTATTTTTTCCTTTGTAGTTTCTACTTTAAAATCACATATTGTAAATTAATCAGAGATTTTTAGGATTGATGTTAATTGGGAAAGTTGGTAACATACAAGCAGAGAGAATGTAGATAAATTTTAAGAAATGTAAAACAACTTATTATGCATTAGTCCAGGTTATCTGATTCCTTAACAATGAAAAAACAATGATTAATAGGCATCAAAGTTTGAGATAAAATTTTAAAGGAAATATGGACAAAGGTATTCAATTTTTAGGTAATTTATGGATTTGAGAAATTGTATAGTTTTAGATTTCCTACAAAGAATAAAAAGATAGTTTATCTTATCCACTTTTGATTTATTTTGAATTTAAGAAATGGAAGAGACCATTATAAATAGAAATCCCTTTTTACATCATATCCACAAGCAGTCCTTCAAAGATTCCTTTAGTGAGGAAAAATTTGCTATGCCCCAAAGCAGCACATCGGATAGCTCCATTTATTAAACATTCATATATTTCATTTGAAGATAGAGAGGCTTAAGTGGCTTTTGTTGGATCATACAGATAATAAGTGAAAGAACCAGGACTTGAATTCTGATCTTCTCAATTGTAAACCTAAGACCTTTCCATTATGTTGGACTGCATTTGATTTTTGATCACTTTATCATCCTTGTATATTTTACTTCACAGTTCAAGCAATCTCTGAGTCCTGCAGCAATACTATACCTTTAAAACAATATAGGCAAAACAAATATAGGCTTTATGAACTTTGCAATTTCCCTTCACTAGATAAGAAGATACACACACACACACACACACACACACACACACACACACACACTGTATTTATTTGTAGACAAAAACAAAACAACTAAACATGTGGCTGATGACTAAGCAGATCAGAAGATGAGACAACTTTGGGGAAAAATAATTAACACACACTCATGCTTCCTCCACTGGTTTAGGATAAGAAACCATGACATTTGCTGTGCTTTATCCCTTTCATGATTAAACGTATAATTTGGAAGTAAGGATGTATTATAAATATGGCTAAACAAAACCCTCCTTATTTATAAAGAGGGGGTAATTAGGCATATGTTACAGACAATTCTGAATACTAGAAAGAGGGTTTTCTTCCCAATAATCCTGACCTGTCAAATAGATGTATATATATTTTAAATGAATGTTTCCCTCTTTTGTTTTAGAAGATCCTGTTTGTATGCATTAAGTCCAAATTAAGTCCAAGATGTTTGAAAAATGGTGAATTATGTGTCTAAAAATATAACTTTTAAAGGATAAGGGTCATGAATGTTTTAGATAAATACCATTAGTCATGACTTTTTTGGTCTGAGTTTGGATCCTATCTAAATAGACTATAATATCTTTTTGCTCTTTCTTGAGCCAACTCCCATAGATTTCACCAGAAGCATTATTTTCTGTGCTGAAAGCTGCTTCTGGTATATGAGAGTTTGGTATCTAGTGTCAAAATGTGGGCCTTTTTCAAATCTGAAATATAAATTGAAATCAGAATATGTGAAATTAGCTGATAAGTTTTTTTTTCTTTTATTTTAAAAGCAAATTGAGCATTTGGTGTATGTGCTATTACAAATGGCATTGTGGAAAGAATAGCAGAATTAGGAATGAGAGAGTAGAAGATCAAGTGCTAGATTTAGAATTAGAAAAATAGGTTGAAAGCCCCTCCTTACATATCTACCTTATATAGGCCCCTCATATCATCTGTATCTCTGTTTATTTATTTGAAGAATGATAGCCAAGAGTCTCTGTTTGCATTAGAAAGCCTCAAAATTTTCTTGCTCTAAATTTATGCTCTAATGACCTTACTTTTGGCCCTTTCTCCCTGACTTTTACTAATTGTGTAACAGGAGACAAACTATTTTAACTCTATTAATCATTTTAAAAATTAAATTTTCTTTTGGATTTTGGAGTTAACAATAACCAACAAAACAAACAAAAAAAACTTTCAAATACAAAAATACATTATTGCATAAGAGGCTGTGAGCTTCCATTAAAAACATTTTTTTAAATTGTGTTTGCACATGTATTAAATTAAACAGCATAGCCCTAATAATAACTAACATTTATATAAAATTAACTAAGTGCCAGTCATCATGGTAAGCTTTTTATAATAATTTTCTCAGTTTATTCTGATAACAACCCTAAAAGTTTAAGATCAGTGCTATTATTACCCCCATTTTGTATGAGAAAATGGAGACATAAGTGATTTGTCCATTTGTAAGATTCAGGTGACATATTTGAACTCAGGCCTTCCTCACTCTAAGTTTTTCATTCTTTTCACCTAATAGGCCTTTCTACCTAATAATAAATCTAGTAAATATTTGCTATTATTTCTTACTAATCTTCTACCACTCCTCTACCAAAGAATTATATTAAATTTCCAAAGTGTACTACATATTTGTTCAATTTGTAGAATGTTGCACTAAGGCTTGGGGGAAATGACAAAAATGATATCCGATATAATCTGTGAACATATGGGACTTATAGCCAAGTAGGGAGAAGATAATATTTGCAAATATAGATAATACAAACTCAAACTGCATGTGCATAGGAAGAGTTTAAGATAGCATGATTTGTAGAAGACATACAAAATTGACTTTTTTTCAGTCTCAGCACTTAAAATGACAAGCTTCAGTTATCTGGAAAATTGGATTTTTATGGAATACCCATTCTCCAATATGTCTCATAAATGAGGTGTTACATTTCTTGCATGGTGACTAGGAAGTTCCAGGAATGGGAAATGAAAGATTTTTTTTGGCTTTAACTTTACTTGGTATTCATTAATAGAATTATCTGTCACTTTTTAAAATAATGGCATGTAGAAGTAAGAAGGACATTGATTAGAAGTCAAGGGATTTAGGCTCTTCTTCAGAATGCATCATTAATTTAGTAGCTCTGTGAACTAGGACAGCTTGTCTGTATACATTCTCTGTCAATTTTACCATCAGATGACTTTTTTATTTTTGAAATTCCATCATTTTTTGCATTCTTCCTAAGATAAAGCTTTTGTTGATTTTTTTTTTATAAAGTGAATCTGTCTTCCCACACAAACCGGAAAAATGTTATTAGTTAATGATTCTCCAAAATATGGTTTGAAATTCTTTGTGAAGAAGTGTTTATGGTAGTCTTGGTAATGAACTCCTAGATTTTGTGATTTTTATTGGATTATTAAGGTTATCATATTATAAAAGTACTAACAATATTTTCTTATATCAAATTAAATTAGACAGAATCAGAGGAGATATAATAAGTCGTCTCATGCCATGTCCTCATTTTAAGAGATGAAAAATTTGAGAGATGAGGCCATATGCCCAAGATTACGCAGATTTAAAGAATTGCCCATCCAACTGCTACTTAAAATTACTGAACTACATACTATGTTTAGGTAACTTTAGTCTCTACTTTTACGCATTGGAAATTTTAATTATCTAAGTTATCAGGCTCACATAGCACTTGATATTTAGCCCACCCAGGGATGCATACAAATTCCAACTTTATTCATTGTAGCAAATTTATTGTAAGCATAATTAAATATTATTTCCAGAAGGTTGGAATTATTCTACATAATTTTTTTCTGACAAAATTTCCTCCTCCTATGATCTCTTGGTGCTATGAGTTAATTTTATTTTCATTTTAGTAAACAATGATTCTTTTCATATCAGTAAATAACAAACAAATTTAAGTTGATCAAAGTGTTTGTGAATTAGGTATTCTTTCAAGACTTGATAAATTAAATCTCTTTTTTCCCATTATGTAAAGATCAATGGTACCTAGAGATCTTATTTCAGTTTTTCATTACCATCCTGGGAAAAATATCAAGTGTTATTCCCAAATGGTCTACCACTTTTTTGTATGCTGGAGTTATATTTTTGAGTAGATAGTAAACTCCTTTATTAGACTCAGTTATTAAGAAAAAAGGTACATGATTTTTTTTTCATTTATCTAGAATATCATTTGTAAAAAGAGAACCTGAATGTATGAAATCTCATATTTATTATCATTAATATTGTTAACCATTTTAATGTGTTTCAAAGAAATATTATTTTTCTTAATAAGATTTTATTTTTCAAAATACACATATAGTTTTCAACATTCATTTTAGGTAAAACTTTGGTTTCCAAATTTTTCTCTCTTCCTCCTTTCCTTTCCCTCACCAAGACAACAAGAAAAGTGACATGGGTTAAAAATATGCCATCCTTTTTAACATATTACCATATTTGTCATGTTGTGCAAGAAAAATCAGGTCAAAAGGAAATAAAAAACACAAAAAACAAAACAAACAAGAAGTTTAAAATGTTATGATTTTTATCTATATTCAGTCACCATAGTTTTTTCTTTGGATGTAGTTAGCATTTCTCATCCCAAATCTAGTGAAATTGCCCGTTCCAAAGAAAATTAGAAGCTTGATGGTTTCAACTTGAAATTGAATGTGCATTAAACCAAAAGATGCAAAAATTTTGGTCACCTAGAAATCAAACCCACAGAGCATAAATACATTAAGGAGAAAGATGTGGTTGAACACAAAGATTTATAATTCTCAAATCAAAACCAAATGAGGAGGGACTTCTAGGTTGTATGATTGATAGATTATTGGTGATTAGACATTTTTTCTCAATCCTGATTGGCTTTTAAATATTTCCCGAGAAGCAATTATGAGCAAGATATTAAATTATTTTTTTGGTGTTTTGATGGTCTATATCAGGGTTGCACTAGCCAATCTATTAGTTGGTAACCATACTTTGTTCTTACCCATAATCTCTCTGTGCTAAGGAGATCCAAGATGCAGAAATTTACTCAGTCTGGAATAAAATCATAGCAGTGCTTTAAGGTTCAATGGGTATTACGTACAGAACTAAAAAAAAATGGAAGAAACTGGGATAGGGCATGTATGTGTTCTTGGCTATGGCGTATTTCATTAAATCTGAGGGAAAGAGCCCAGCATCCAGCTGATATCACTTCTATCTCCCAAAGGGTCAGCTGGGGCAGGATTCAAGTTGGCAAAATTGCTAAAATGGGAAGAGGCTGATTCTTCATTGAGGTCTGTTCTCACAGGAAAATACTTTCAAATGGGATATATGTCAGGAAGTAAGTGAAAAAGGAAAACATGATGTGAAAGGATAGATTGAAATTTCCAAATATTTCAGAAAGAAAAAGATTCAATTAAAGATCTTTAACAAAATAAACCAAAAAAAAAAAAAAGAGGGGGAATATAAATAACAAAAGAGAATATTGTCTTTAGATCAATTTAAAGAATCTGGACATTTATGAATAAATATTAAGTCAGAGCAAAATGAATCAGTAATTGTTAAGCCAGAGGACTCTGCGAATTTCCAAGAGAGCAACTAACCACAGAAGGATATTCCCAAATGGTTTAGGAGAAAATTCAGAAATGTAAAAGAAGGATTTTTATTTTGAACATCAGAAGTAACAAATAGGCAGCATAGGGGAAAAATCATCCAGAGTAGAAAGTCTCACAAAGAAATTAAATAGAGGATAATTAAAGATGCAAATGCATAGAAGTGAAGAAATATGTGGAAAGAAACAAACAAAAGCCATGATGTTAAAAATATGATCTCTATATTAGTAAAACATAAATGATTTCAAAAACAGGATTGTAGAGACAACTTACATATAACAATTGTCCTATTGTAGAGACAACTTACATATAACAATTGTCCCCAAAGAATAATGCAAATCTAAAAACCTGAGCATCACAATGCAAAGAATAATATAATCAAATTGCCTAGGATGTCCAAATACAGAAAACAGTGTAAATTGGAAAAAAAAATTGAAGAACGTCTCCTGAAAAGTCTTTTGCTCTACCTTTTAAGGCATATAGAACTTAAATTTAATAATCCTAGTGACTGATTCTTCAAGTAACCAAGAAAAAGATTTTAAAGTGGAAAGAGAATTCACATAAAACAAGACTATTTCTGTACCAAAAAGAAATCACAGGGAAAAAATAGGATAATATATCTAAAGACAAAAAATGCTATGCCTAAATTGGTCTACTTGTTCAATGCCATACCAATCAAACTGCTAAAACATTATTTTTTGGAACTGGAAAAAAATAATAACAAAATTCATCTGGAAGAACAAAAGGTCAAGAATATCAAGGGAATTAGTGAAAAAATACAAAGAATGATGGCCTAATAGTATCAGATCTAAAGCTACATTATAAAGCAGTAGTCATTGAAACCATTTGATACTGGCTAAGAAATAGAGTGGTGGATCAGTGGAATAAGTTAGGTACACATGACACAATAATCAAAGCCTATTGTAATCTAGTAATTGATAAACCTCCAAACTCCAGCTTCTGAAATAAAAACTCTCAATTTCACCAAAAAATGTTGAGGAAAATGAAAAATATGTCAGAAACTCGGCATAGTCCTACATCTCACACCCCATAACAAAATAAGGTCAAAATGGGTAAATTATTTGGACATAAAGGATGATACCATAAACAAATTAAGAGAGCAAGGGGAAATTACCTATGAGATTTTTGGAGAAGGGAGGCATTTATGACCAAAGAAGAGCTAGAAAACATTAAGAAAGTCAAAATATACAACTTTAATTATATTAAATTAAAAGTTTTTGCACAAACAAAACAAACAGATATAAAATTAAAAAGGAAGCACAAAGCTGGGGGTTTTTAGAGCCAGTATTTTTGATAATGATCTCATTTCTAAAGTATTTAAAGAACTATGTCCAATTTAGAAGAATACAAGTCATTTCCTAATGAAAAAAATAGTCAAAGGCTATGAACAGATAGTTTTTAGATGACAAAATTGAAGCCATCTTTAATCATATGAAAATGAAATGCAAATTAAAATGATTCACACCTCTCAGATTAGCTAAAATGACAGGAAAAGATAATGACAATTGTTGGAGGGGTTGTGGGAAAACTGGGACACTAATGCTTTGTTGGTGGAGTTGTGAACGAATCCAACCATTATGGAGAACAATTTGGAACTATGCCCCAAAGCATATAAAATTGTCCATACCCTTTGACCCAGTAGTGCCATTACTGGGTCTGTATCCCAAGGAAATCATAAAGGAGAGTAAAGGGCCCACATGTGTCCACATCTTTGTAGCAGCTCTTTTTGTGATAGCAAGGAATTGGAAAATTAATAGATGCCCATCAAATAGCACTGACCATATATATTGTGGTATTATTGTTCTACAACAAATGATGAACAAGTTGATTACAGAAAGGCCTGGAAACATTTATGTGAACTGATGCTGAGCAAAACAAGCAGAACCAGGAATAAAGTGTACAAAATAACAGCAAGAATGTGCAATGATTGATTATGAATAACTTAATTCTTCTCAGTGGCTCAGTGATCCAAGGCAATCTTAATGGACTTTGAATAGAAAACACCATTTGTATCCAGAAATGAAATATGGAGATTGAATGTAATTCAACACATATTATGTTCATTTCTATTTCATTTTTTTTTCTCTCCCTTGGTTGTTTCCTTTTGTTCTGATTTTTCTCTACCAACGTGATTCATGAAGCAATGCGAATTTATTATAAATAAATAAATATGAAAAAAGACCAAAGTTGCAACCAAAAACAACATAGTCTGCAAACCTTAACCTAAGCATTAATGACATTCAATAGAATATTCAATAGACATTCATTAAATGGACATTTAACAGAAAAAAGGAATGTGAAGCTTTGTTTTTGAGGAAAACCAGATGTGTACAAAATATATTTGCTTTTCAAACATGTGGCACAATGGAAATCATAGAAAGCCATTAAAATAAAGCCTACAAGAGACAACAAATTATCAATGGAAAAATCATTAAAAGTTTTTTTTTTTTTCTAATACTACACACACCAAAAAAACAAATGATGAAAGCAGAATTTTTAGGAAAATGTTACTGAGATATCAGAGATTAAATGGATGATTCAATGGTATACTATTTTAAATCAAATGATAGAATGGGAAGGCTCATAAAAGGGAAAATGGAGGAATAAAATAGTGAGGGAGATATAATATGCCCTGATCAAGTCAAAGATCAACAGTAAAGTAAAAATAAATTGTCTCTCAGGAAAAACTAGAAGTTAAAGAATCAGGACAAAGAGAAGGATTTAAAAGGTAAAGAATAGAAAGCATCTTTTTTCAGTAGTAGAAATGAGTTCTTTAATAGAAAAAGAGACATTCTGTAAAGGAAGATGGGGAACTAATGCATAGAACCTACTGGGATTTCAGGTTTTGAGAAATCACTCATCCTGTATAAGTACTAGAAGAATTACTGCTACTTACCGCAACTGACCCCAATAAGAGTGGTAGGAATAGACCTATAGAAGAGGCTTTATGAAAAATGGGAAAGAAATGACCATGATGTGGCTAAAGTTTAATAATCAATTACATATTCAGGGACATAGAATTCCCATAGGAGAATATCCTATAACCTTCAAGAATTGGTTTTTCTAAGAGTGAAGCACAACAGCAAAAAAGGAGGCTAAGGGTCAAGATCTATGAAGCAATAGACTGTTTAGAAGAAAGAAGTCAAAATAAATACATTGAACACATTAATTCCCTGAGGAAGACTGAGTGTAGAGAAGCATTGAATAAGTATAAGGACCATGAATCAAATAATGATCTTAGGATAAATAGAAAAAGAGATAGATGATGAAGGAAAAAATTGTTTTTAGAAAAAAATTGATAGACTCTAAAGGAGAAAAGTAAGAAGAATTTTTACTTGACTACTTAAAAAATAAGAAAAATCAGGAAAGAATAAAATAATTAAATGAAAGGAAGGGAATAAAAGTAATTATTAAATTAAACAAAACCTCAAAAGTAGAGAAAAATGTAAGAAAAAGAGGATAGATGAGAAAATGAAAGAAAAGGAATCAGGAGAAATAAAACTACCATCAATAGAAAATTGGTAAAATAATTGAAGAGACCAAGTCCTGTGTTTTCAGTAGAAGATGGGGGTATATATATATATATTTTTGACAAACAACATTAAAGACAAATGTGAAAAAAAACTTAATTTATCATTTTAAATATGAATAGATTATATATTTCACTAAAATGAAAAAGAATAACAGATTGAATAAAATTCACATAAACAGAATCAAAATGAGGTGTTGAAAAAAAATCCTATTCATCAAGTTGCTACAAAAAACCCAGTAGGTGCAACTATGGAATCAAAGAAAAAAAATAAACATTCACAATATAAAAGGGGATAAACAATGGAACTGTATTATACTAAGAGGAACCAAGAAGAACATAGCAAAAACTGATGTTAAATGTATGTGTGCAAAGTGCCTTACCATTTAAATCCCTAAAGGAAAAAAAAATGACTGAACTACAAAAAGACTCACAATGCTGCAATAAGCTCAGATGTTCCTTTCTCAGCTTCAGATGAGTTTAACAGAAATATAATTAAAAGATTGTATACACTATCTTTTACAATTCTATACAGAATTGAATAAATTAATGGAGAAACTAGCACTAAATGATAAAGAGACATCAAACAACTGTAAAAAGGACAGAAAGAAAAAAACAATAATAGTAGTAAGATTTTTTTTTAGAGAAAAAATATGATAATAAGTGTAATTGGCTCAGGGAAGTAATGGAAATAACTGTGAAAGGAACAACTAAGAAAATCAAAAGTATATTTCATTCTATTGAATTCATAGAAGAGTTCCTTGAAGTATCTAAACAACAATAACATCACTATTCAAATTATTTGCAAAAGTTGAAAAAAAAAAAAAAAAGCACTGTTAGACATTTCTTTTGTAAGACAAATTTAGTTCTAATACCTAGACCTTGGAAATATAAAACACAGAACTATATTCAATACTTTTAATGGATATCAATTAAAATTTTAAATAAAATCTTTTCATACTTTAATGAATGCTAGAAAGATTCTTCATCATGAACAACTGAATTTATATATAAAACTCAAGGATGGTTAAAATTAGGTGAACAATTAAATTAATCGTATTAAAAATTAAATTACGCTAACTTTTTGATCCTCATAATAGATGTAGAGGACAAAAGTCTTTGACAAAATATTATGTGTCACTTTATTTTTAAAATCCTAAATAATAAAGGCAAAGAAAGATTTTTATGTTAAAAGCATAAACACTGAAGGCACATTAGAAATTTTCCTAATAAATACTGAAATAAAGAAAAGATGCTTATTTTTTTCTGTCACTTGATATTCTGTAAATTTTAGCAATAGCAATAAGAAAAGTGAAAAATGATTGCATAAATATATTTAAAACAGAGATAAAGCCAGAAAATCCTATGGAATCAGAAAATTATATTTGAAAGGGATTCTCTCATCAAAGTTTTAAACTACAAATAAACCCTCAAAAAATATAATATTTTTATATAATAATCACAAATTTCAAGAAGCAATAATAGAGAAGAAAATTACACTTTGAATGATTAATAAATATATAAATTATCTATAAATCAATTATAACAAATAAACAGAAAAACTTCATTTGGGAAATATTCTGTGTTTATGACTGGCCTGTGCTAATATAAAGAAAAAATTAAATATTAATATGTATATTATATTATTAAATAGACAAGAAACAACAAATATTTAACAGCTCTGTGTAGGAGATATATTCTTTTTTTGACATCTTTTATCTTTATTAATGTTCATGAACATTTTCTCCCTTACTTTCTTAAAGCTACACCATCAATAAATCAAGTCCTGCTTTGTATTGCTTGCCATTTTGGGAGGTACATTCTTAACCAAACAATGGATAGATGTAATTGGTAAAGATAAAATAGTTAACTTGAATTATATAAAACTGAAAAGCTTCTACACAAATAAAGTTAATATATCTAAGAATATGAAGAAAAGAAAGTGAAGAGAGAAAAACCTATGAAACTTTGTGTTAAATTTTTCAAATGAGGATTGGATATCCATGATAGATAAATGATTAAATACAACTTTAGAGATACAAACATAGGTAGATAATAGATATGGATAACCAATGCGTAAAAGCTATTTCACAATAGATGTTTTCAAAGAATGTTAACAAGCTGTCAAAAGAAGAAGCAGGAGCCTACTACAAGCCACATAAAAGAGTTTTGGAAATCATGAATAATAATGAAATACAAAACAAAACAGCTCTCAGCTTTCACTAGACCTTCAAAATTGGGAAACATGACCAAGTTTGGGAGTAGTCAATTTTAGAGGGTCTGTAGAAGATACGCATAATGGTGCACTGTTTTTAAAGTTGTGAATTAGTATCATCATTTTGGAATTCAATTCTGATTTATGCAAATAGAGTGACTAAAATGTTCTTGTCCTGTGACATTGAGATTCTCATATTCCAACTCAGTTACTGTTAAGAAAAAAGTTCTCAATAAACAACAAAATATTTATAACAGTGCTTTTGTGATTGTAAAGAATTAGGAGCAAAGTAGATATGCATCTCTTGAATAGAAGCTAAGCGAATTGCTTTATGGGTATATAATGAAATATTATTGGCTATATGAAAAGGAAAATATTATAGGCAAAGAGAGATAATGGAATAAAATGAAATAATTCAGAGTGAAGTAAGAAAATCCAAGAATATATGTGCATATGTATGTATATATTAATGCATGCATGTATTTGTTGCTATGTATATGCATGTATGTATAGATACACATATATGTTTATGTGCAGGTGTATAGTACATGTGTGTCTGTGTATGTGTGTGCTTATAAAGGGGCACATATGTATATTTGCATACACACATAGGTATGTTTGTTCACATATATATAAACACTAATCCAGTAACTATAATAGTGTCAATGAGGAGAATTAGATACATACATAAATAAAAACTAAATGTTTTGAAATTATAAAGAACAAATGTGCCTTTTAAAAAAGATGTACAAGAAAACATTACTATGCTTTCTCTTTCCAGAGACGGGAAGTCCCTAATAGTCTTACATTGTAAATATTTTCAGACTTTTTCAATAATTGCTTTTTCCTCTTACCTTTCTTTTTGTCTTCAAAAATACTATTTGCCATATTTAATGGCTCTCTAAGAGTACAGGAAAAAGTTATGATGTAGTAAAACAAAAAAAGATAAATAAAACTTATTTAAAACAATGAGGAAATTTATAATTCAATTAACACCTGCCTGTGAAGTACAAATCTTAATGTATAGGTTAGAAATTGTAAAATGGACTCTAATAGTTTTGTGAAGTAACATTCCCTCAACAAAAAGGAGGAAGGCAATTATTAGTCATCCTTTGAGTGTATGATAAACAGATATTTAAAAACTAACAAAATAGCTTTAGAATAAACAGACACCACTTTACTGAGTTTGAAAAAGGGCTGATAATGAGTGTCTGCAATTGGATCAGCAAAACATTATTGAAAGTATTCTTCTACTGTGACCTTATGAAGGGTCAAGATTCAAGAATTGGAGATCTACTAAGGTTATTTTCTATTTGTGGATTTCAAATGTCTTCATATACTCCTAATAATATACCATATCTATGTTATGGAATATTATTGTTCTGTAAGAAATGACCAGCAGGATGAATACAGAGAGGCTTGGAGAGACTTACATGAACTGATGCTGAGTGAAATGAGCAGAACCAGGAGATCATTATACACTTCAACAATGATACTGTATGAGGATGTATTCTAATGGAAGTGGAAATCTTCAACATAGAGAAGAGCTAATCCAGTTTCAATTGATCATTGATGGACAAAATCAGCTACACCCAGAGAAGGAACACTGGGAAATGAGTGTAAACGGTTTGCATTTTTGTTTTTCTTCCCAGGTTATTTTTACCTTCTAAATCCAATTCTTCCTGTGCAATAAGAAATTTGGTTCTACACATATATATATTGTACCTAGGATATACTATAACATATTTCATATGTATGGGAAAGCCTGCCATCTAGGGGAGGGGGTGGAGGGAAGGAGGGGAAAAATTCAGAACAGAAGGGAGTACAAGGGATAATGTTGTAAAAAATTACCCATGTATATGTACTGTCAAAAAAAAGTTATAATTATAAAATAAAAAATGCCATTAAGAAAAGGATATAGAAAAATAGATTGTCAATCTTTAAAAAAAATTACATATCATATTTGCCGTAAAAAGATCTTTACTTATGCCCACTCCTAAAGACTATCTTCAAAAGGAAATTATTATTAATGTTGATAAACATTGTTTAGATTTAAATGTTATAAATACGATATATTAATGGAAAGATTCCTCATGCACCTCTTCAAGAAAAATTAAAGACAATTTTAGGCTCACCATCTTTTACAGTAGTGCATGGCTAGAAGAAAAGCTTGTCTGATATTGCAATGATGTAAGTTTTTAGCAAAAACAGATTAGGTAAATTAAGTACTTAGCAGTAGTCTTAACTTAATGATTGTTGAATGTCTAGACTTCTGGTGCTTAAAACAGACCTTTAAATTAACTTGTTATACTGCACATCATTTTATGTTGCCCATACCCATACTTTGCAGGTCAAAGACTCCAATTTCTGAATGTCTTGATATTTTCAAATACAAAGAAATTTCTGACTGGTCCCAGCACATGTATATGGTTTATATCAATGTATTTAAATTTTATAGAAGTTTATGTTTTCCTGTATTTTATGCACTCATAGTAAATTATCTATTAACAATGTTTGAAAATCTCTCTCCTCCACTCCCTGTTTCCCTCTTTCCTTTCTCTCTCTCTCTGTCTCTCTTTCTCTCAGTTTCTCTCTGTCGCTGTCTGTCTCTCTGTCTCTTTCTCTTTTTCTTTCTGCAACTGTTTCCCTCTGTCTCTCTATCCTTCTCTTTTTCACTCCATGTCTCTGCCTATCTCTCTGTCTCTGCCTCCCTTGTGTTTACCTATGTCTCGATTCCTTCTGCCTCTCTCTCTGTTTGTCTCAGTCTTTCTCATCTATCCATTCTTAGTTCTTTGAATTCTAATGAGAATAAAGTTTAATCATTATCGGCCACTCCTCCTCACCCACATTTTCTCCTTCACTAAAAAAAAATATTTTCAAGCCACTTTTACTTATATAAAATTTCCCCATTCTTCCTCTCCCACCCCCCTTCTTGCAGTACATTCCTGTCTGTCTGTCTGTCTCCCTCTACTTGACTTTCTGCTCTCTTCTCTCTGTCTGATAGTCTTTTTGTTTCTCTAACTATCTATCTATCTATCTATCTATCTATCTATCTATCTATCTATCTATCTATCTATCTATCTATTTCTCTCTCTCTATCTGTTTCTCTGTCTCTGTCTCTGTCTTTCTCTCTCTCTCTGTCTCTCTCTTCCTCTCCCTCTCCTCCTTCTTCCTCTCTCTCTGTCTCTCTCTGTCTCTCTCTCTCTCTCTCTCTCTCTCTGTCTCTCTGTCTCTCTCTCTCTCTCTCTCTCTCTCTCTCTCTCTCTCTCTCTCTCTCTCTCTCTCTCTCACACACACACACACACACACACACACACACACACATCCCTCTAGTAGTTACTGCCATGCTATATATAAGAACACCTGAAATTTGTGTGTATTTGTTGTTCCAAATATGAACACAACCTAACATTTTATTTGTATTTCAGTTGAACAGACAAAAAAATATCACTAATAAAGAAACATCATTAAAGACTTTTCCTGATTGTTTATATCTTGGATTCACTTTTTATTGTTTCATAGATATATTATCTTTTTCTTTAAATTTTGTATCAGAGTTATTGAATTGAAGCTCATTTGCCAGGATATTTTTTCTTTTGTCTTTCAATCACCCAGCTCAGTATCCTGCCCACAGTAAGTGGCACAGTGGGTAGATATATTGCTGTAGTTAGAGTTAGCAAAACTTGAGTTTGATTCTTGACTCAAGCATCTACTAGCTTTATGATTCTGGGCAAGTCACTTAATTTTCAAATGTTTCAGTTATTGGGTCTGTTAAATAGGAATAATAATTGTATCTCCTAGGTATGTTGTAAGGATCAGTGATCTAAGACATACAAAATTCATGAAAAATACCTATAAATATTAGCTATTATCAATGCAACAACAATATAGTTAATACATTTTTGTTAAAATTAATTGAAATTCTCAGAGAAGCCATAATAATTATAATCTGGAAACTTGTTTTCTACTCCTAATATCTTGTATAATTAGCTTACTACTTGGAACAATCATCTTGTCATTGTTTATTCACTTCGACTATTAACTATCCTACTACATTTTTAATAAATTATGACTTTCTGCCATATTATTTAATAATTTTATTAACTGAAATCCTCTGTTAATCTTTACTAAATTCACTCTTGAAAGTCTTCTCCTAATACTTCATCAAGTCATCCCATCCCTGTGATGTTTTAAAAACCATACTAGCAAAGGAAGCCCAGTGTCATGTATCTTAAAAAGCTTAAAGTATGAGTCTTGCAAAATACTGTGCTATTATTGTTTGTATATCAACCTAAGTTTGGAGATACTTGTTACCTAGTGGTGATGCATTTTTCCCCCTTTTGTTATAGCAATTTCTTATTCTAATTATCAAAGCTATTGAGAAATTGTTATAGGGAGTATTTATACTGACCAAATCAGAGACATATATTTGTTCTTTAATGTTTGTATTTGTTTTAATTTGCTCTAAATTCAGGCAGAGTTTAGAGTGAGAAAGTAGTGTGCTAACTGAATAAGAAATCAATTCACTTTTTACAGAATTTCTACAAAAGAGTGATTAAGGAAAAACAAACAAATAAACACACAAACAAAATTGAAGTTCTCATTTCCAGAAGATATGGAATCCATAGGAAAACTTTCCATCATGATACACTATAGTTTAAATATTTGTATTTTTGATATGGTCAAGTGAGTGTTGCCTATGTTGAATATGTATGTTGGAGGAGATTTTTGATGAGAGAGAGCTAAGTAAAAGGTAATATCTGCACTGGAATTCTTTACCCTCACACTGGGACAAATAATAAGGGAAGAGACAAACAATATAATGCCATCCAAACAAAAACAAAAGAGAAGGATAAATCCAACTTTTAATAGGAGAAATCCTGCAAGAAAATAAAAAATAACAGGTTAAAATGCAGACCCATCATGTTGCCTCACATACTTCCCACATGCAAAGTCTGTGCACTGAGCCCCATGTTGAATGCTACTGGCCATAATATTTCTATTTGTCAAGGTTACTTGGAGTCTTGGGGGTCTATTCTCAGCAATCATTGATTCATCATGATACTACTCCCATTGCTAATTTCAATACAGTCACAGGTGATGATCTAGTGAATGTTAAGGTGGACTAAAAGACTAAGCAGTTCAAGACTGCCACATACTATATGGTACTCTGTAGGACACAAGACAAGGAATCAAAATCTGGAAATAAATATGAGAAGTGTGTTGTAATCCAAACATTCGATTACCCAAAATACCTGTGAAATAACTGATTCAACTGTAGATAACATCAGCAACAAGGGAATAATCAGAGAAGGAGAAAGACTGTTCAGAAAAATGACTAAATAAGAGCTCAAAATTAAGCCCATATCATTATAATCATCATAGTAAGTAGCTAATAGAGATAGTGAAAATGAGGATGACAATTATAAAAGAGGAAAGAAACAAATACATATGTGTACACATGCAAGTATACATACCATGTGCACCATTGTGGTAAGCACTTTGCAAATATTATCTCATTTGATGCTCATTTGATATATTTATAAAAATATCAGTGAACAAAAGAAAGAAGAAAACATAATGGCTGAATATTTCAGAGACAAAAAAATCAAGAAAAGATAATTCAATAAAATAAATATTACTGGATTTCAGTAAATAACAACTAAAATTCTAAAATTATGTAGAAAATCATAAGATTACACCAGATAATGGAGGGCATTAAAACACATTAAAACAGCTTTCAAATAAAAAAAATTAATAAAGTAAAAAGGGCATTAATAACTTAAAGCAAAATAATAATGAAACTACAAAATGTCCCCCAAAGAAGTTTTAGAATATAATAACTTAAAAAGTGAAATGTAGAAAGGGGCATTGCAATAAATATAACTAAGTTGGATAAATCATTTAGGGATCCATTACTGAAGAACACAAAGTACTTATCTCCATTTACGAACAACATTTTAAATGAAAACAGAACAAAAATACTTTGAGGAATATTGTATGTTCATGGCTGGATTATGTCAATATAATGGGAAAAGAAAAGAAAAGATAATATACCAAAGTTGATTTACTTTTAAAATGCTACATCAAAAATTATTAAATAGTATTTTATAGAATTTGATTAGATGTATTTAGAAAAAAAGAAAAGATACCAAGGGAAGCAGTAAAAGATCTTTAGGAATGGTATATAACAGAATTTCTAGACTTCAAAGTATGTATTTTACATACAGATCATAAAAAACATTTGTTTTTTATTTAAAAATGGTAACAAGAAAAACTTGAGAAGTACAGATATGAAATAGACTACACTAGGAAACTTTCATAAAATGGATTCAATAACCTTGTTTTTGATATGCTTGAAAAAGATAGATTAAATGGGAAACATTCATACACACATAATAGAATATTTGTATACATTTATGTAAATATATACATATATAATAAAAGATATAAACAAAATTCCTTGAAAGAATGGAACTTTTAAAATCTATTTGCAAACATAAAAGAATTCTCCAGATCACTATTATTAAGAGAAAACACAAAAAAGATCCTTCAGTTTTCATCTCATACTCAAGAAATTACCAATATTCATAATGAATGGGTATAGTGAATATTTTAGGCTTTGTGGGAAAATGTAGTACTGCATTGTTGGGGGAATTAAGTAAGATCATTTTGGAAACCCATTTGATGTTGTACAATTGACTAAATTAGCTTCCTGTTGAGTCAGAGATTCTATTGTTAAGACTATACACCACAGAGGTCATTGATAAAAGAAAAATCTTTATATACAATGAGACATTTATTGTACACTTTTTTTTGTAGTGGCAAAAATGGAGAAAAAAGTAGATACTTATCAAATTGGGAAATTGATATACAAATTGTAGCACATAATTGTAATTTAATATCATTGTGTTGTTAAAAAAAAAAAAAAAAACAACCAGAAGAAAAATAAGGTGAATATATATAAAGAGATACAAAATGGATTAAGTGAACCAATTGAGCAATATATACACTATCTGTGACAATTTAAATTTTCAAAAAGTCACAATAACACAAAGTAAAGGTGACAACATTTCCAAAAACTTATCACAATCTTAAATAGGAAATATGGGGGAAAACACACCTAAGACCCTATTCTTTAATGAGGTGGTAAGCCCACAGGTATGGATTGAACTTTTTTCTTATATTTTGAGTCTTTTTCTATATATTGATTGATTTTGTTAATTAATTTTTTCACTTTTATTCAAAAATAGTTTTATTGTATTGTTCTTTGGAGGCTGGGGAAGATACTTGTTGTATAGTTGTATCTGGCTTTTCATGACTCCATTTGGAGCTTTCTTAACAAAGATCCTGGAGTAATTTGTCTTTTTTTTCCAGTTCATTTTATAGACAAGAAACTGAGGCAAACAGGACTCCTGATTTTCCCACCACATAGTTAGTAATTATCTGAGACCAAATTTTTCATCAGTAAGAGGAGACTTCCTAACTCTAACCCTGTACTGTATTCACTGTACCACCTAGCTGCCCATGGGAAGAAATGATAAAATTAAGATAATGTAAAAACAAAATAGATTAGCAAAATTAATTTTAAAGTATCATTAAAAGCTATGGGCGGAAAGTGATTCTGAGTGAGATGAGAGTATTCTCCAGTTAAATCGGAAGCCCAAAAAAGTAACACGATCTTGGACCATATTGAAAGAGAAGTAGTGTCAGAGACCATTACATTCCACCTAAAGGGATAGTATTCAGTTATGCTTGGCACATTTTAGTAAAGACATGAATAAACTGAAGGGTATATAGGCATATGTCACCATGATGGTGAAAGGAATCAAGATCATGTCTTGAGATTATCAGTTGAATGAATTTAGCACGGATAGCCTTGAAGAGATAAGGCAGCTGGTACATGACAACTTTTGTTTAATATTTGAATATATTTTACATGAAAAGAGGATAAATATATTTTGCTCGATTTTGTATCTAATCTCAAACAATTATTTGATGCTTTTCCTGAAAGTATTTTATATACATGTACCCCCCTATATATATGTATATATGTATATATCTATCTACTATATATATATATATTCACAGACATATAGATATATAAATCCACACAGAATAAGCAAAACACTCTCTTTCTCTTTCTACAGACACACACACACACACACACACACACACTCATCCATATACACACACACCATGTTGTTGCTGGGTTATTTCATTTCTGTCTAACCCTTTGGGGTTTTCTTGGTGAAGATGGTGCCATATTCTTTCTCAACTCATTTTATAGATAAAGAAATGGAGGCTGCAACTGAGGTAATTAGGTAAATGTCTGAAGATGGATTTCAACTCAGATCCTGATTCCAGTGCTGGTATGCTAACTACTGTGCTATCTACCTGTTAATAAACATTAGATAGATAGATAGATAGATAGATAGATAGATAGATAGATAGATAGATAGAGTGTATATACATATGTGTATATATGTGTGTCATATATAATACAGGTTTATGTGTATAATTGTATGCAGAAAAATCTGTATGTATACACATACACATAAATATATAGAAGAGTGCATGTATCATGCACGCACATGACATGACATAAAATATCCTATGCATGTGTTCAAACCATTCATATGTATTATGGAAATTACTTTATTATATATTATTTAGTAATAGTTTTCAAACCTATCCTCATGTGACTAGGAATTATCTAAACCTAAAATTAAACTTAGAAATTATCTAAACCTAAATCTAAATCTAAACCTAAAACTGCTAGAGAAGTCAAGCTGACTTCCAAAAGTCTCCAGGGAAGCCAGATACTGATATAAGGAATTCCTAAATCCCCCCAGGTGTTTGTTTTTAGTTAAATAATATCTTTTTTGTTTTGGTTCCACTGGAATCTGTTGTATTATTTTTGCACCAGTTTTACTGAACTTTTATACTTATCAGCTGATATATAATATGTTTTTACTCTTGATTTAACTACATAATATGAACCTCACAGAGAATCAAGGACAGAGCCACACCTTTTTTTCTTGCTCTGTCCTCTACTCAGATGACAATAAAATGCTTTTGAAAATTAAAAAAAAAAAATATTGGAGTATGTTATTCCCCTACAGTAAATACACACACACACACACACACACACACACACACACACACACACACACACACACAAACACAAACACATACATATTCATGCTCACTCTAAATAAGGGCAAATATATTGAACTTTGGTACTTAAAAAGAGAGCAGACAAACTTTTGTTCCTAGGACAATTCATTTACAAGTTATGCGTTCATTGCCTGAGAATCTATCAATTAATTAAAAAACATTTACTCGGGACTTATTATGTAATAAACACTGCACTAAGTACTGAGGATACAAATATATGAATAGATTTTTAGAATTGGAGATGCTGGTGGAGTACATTCCATAAATGGGGATAATCAGTTTAAAGGCAGAAGAATGCTGGATGGGCTGCTGAGCTAGAGGAGCAGAAAAGGAAGAGGTAAAGGAAGAAAGAACTTATTGAGTTTCTATGTGCTGGGCACAGAAAACTTAGCACTTTACAAATAGCATCTCAATTGTTCTTCCCAACAACTCTATGAGGAAGATACTATTAATGTCCTCATTTTACGGGTGAAGAAACAGAAGGAGAGAGAGGAAAGTGATTTTCTCAGGGCGAAAAGTTTGTAAGCATCTAGGCTGAATTTGTACTCGGCTTTTCTTGACTCCCAGTTCTTTCCATCCACTTGAGTTACTCAAAAAGAATAGAAGAGTTCGGCTTGATTGTAGAATATGAAAACTTGGTAGATGAGCAGTGTATATATATATTATGCACATATACATATGCATATATACACATACATATATATATACATATGCATATATTGTACCCATATGTATTTATACCCAACTGAGATAACTTTAAATGCCATTATTTTTGTCTAGTGAGAATTTTTTCAAGAAAAAGTTGTCCCCACCCACTTCCCTGTTAGAGAAGTAAATTAAATTTATTTAACAGTTGTATGTAGCAGATTACTGTTTAGCTAAAATATTCCCCACTTAAACATCTAAACATGCATAAATATAAGAGCCAGATGGATTGTGCTAATGCTAGGACTGCAAGATGTTATCTCAAGCAGTGGCACTTTATAATAAATAGATTAATCATTAATTGCTTTGGTGTTCATCAAAATATCATTAATCTTTATAAATTAAATTGCTATTAATGCAGATGAAATATGGATTTGCAGAACAACATGTTTGTAATTAGAGTTTTCCTTGGCACAAGGCCCTAAACAATTTTATTTTCACAGTTAACTTTTTTGCCATGGCTAGTTTTCCTTTTCCTTGGTTCTAGATACATCTACCCAAACTTTGCATTAGCATTGCTTTTCATGAGAAGATTTATATGTAGTCTTTGTATTACCACTTTCTAAGTCTGTGATCTTTGAGAAATCATTCAAAACAGATATTCAGGAGCAATTTCAAAAGTATTGAATTTAACGTTAAAGGAAATGGATTCAAATCCTCCCTCTCCTACATTTCCTACAAGGAACACTGCATTTAGAGATGCTTCTATCTGATTTTTAAAAATGTGAAAGTTGAAATAATTTCAACATTGCTTCCAAATTGAAATGCAAGATGTTTTGATCAAGCTGTGACTTAGTTTTCATCTGTATAAAATGAAAGGGTTGAATTAAATAACCTTTATAATCTTTTCTCATAATCTCTATCCTTATCAGTCTAATAATTAAAGTGACAAAAACTTGTGTTTATGCTTAGGGGAGATTACTTTAGTAAATGTTTGGATACTAGATTGAGGTATAAGGGTTGGCAGGAGGCAGAAAGACCAATTACTAGGCGATTAAAATCTTCCAACCAAATGGGGATGATGACCTGAACTTTTGTGTTGAGAATAAAAATGGAGAGCATATAAATGAATGAATCGATGGATGGATGGATAGTAAATTGATTGAAAGGAAGAAGCAAAAAATTATTCTAAAGTTGTGGACTTAGGTGACTGGAACAGTGGATGTTATAAATTACATAGGTAAAAGGAACTAAAAGAGCTTAATAGAACAACTTGGAACTTGGAATGAATACTGTTTGATTCAGGGCTAGGATTTGCCACTAACTTGTAATTGTTTTTGTTGATGATGATGATATTGCTATTGGTGTTTTTATTGTTATTTGTCCTTTATTCTCAGAGACGACCATGATATCAGGAAGGTGTTTCCATGGCATTCAAGTGAATTGGATTTGAGGTAAGATGGGCTCATCAGCCCAACTTTTCTCCTCTAGAGACACTAATTTCATTCATAAATGTAGATGTTTAAATAACTTTAAAGGCTTATTTTAAACCTCTCATTTTTTTTAGATTAGGAAACAGAGACCAAGCAAAGTAAAATGACTTATCCATGGTCTCAGGTAATTGGCTAAAATTGGATTTGAACATGTCCTCTCACTTCAAATCACATACTTATTGTAATACCCACTGAAAAGTCACTTTCACCTTTATGGACTTTAGTTTCTTCATAATAAAATTAGTTGGTTGGCTTAGATGGTCTCCAAGGTTCTTTTCAGCTTACTTGATTTGTTCTGTGATTCCCATCTAATTCAAGCTATTGCTTAGCTTTTTGTTTGTATTTGTTTTCATTTCATTTTGTTTTTTCTTAATGCTTTTTATGACAACAAGGGACATCTGCTTTGGTGATGGTGATATTTTATCTAGGAGAAGTTTTAAAAATCATCTCATCTTATTGCTCATCCAAATAACTAGAGAAACTGAAGACTTGAAGGGATTCCCCTAGGGTAACACTGTTACTCAACTCTTCCAAGACTAAATCCAGTAATGTTTCTACTCCTCAACTCGATTTTCAGTTGGGGCTCATTTCCTTATTCCCCCCCAAGCTTCAGTCCATGAGCATAACAGCATAAAAGTTCTGGATAGAAATGACACCTCCTCAAACTGTGTGATTATTTCTTCCTCATAGAATATGAATTATAAATACATACAAAGACATAAAGTTTGGGAAAATTAACATTCCATTTCCCTCAGGAAAAGTGCCTGAGATCTGTCAGTTTTGATGGAAATTATATCCTTGGGTTTACATCCATCAAAATAATTAAGCTACTGTTCATAGTAGATATAATATTATGACCAAAAAATATTCAGAGGGAGTTCTTTGAAAATGTTTGAGGTAGGTACTGACTATGGCATTAGTTCTCTTCTCCCAGATGATTCCAATCTGAACTCTAACTAGCTTAAGATGAATGGGGGTCATTGTTTCAAAATACTGATAATTAGCTAACAGGAAGAAGGGATCTATTGCCTTCTCACAGTTGTTCCTGTCACATATCTCACCCTGTTTGTGTCAACTTTCTGGAGATCCAAATGGCCTATTCTCTAAGGGAGAAAGGCTTCCATACCTCTTTACCAACTCGTTTACCAAGGCAGATGGAAAAAGAATGAAAAAAATAAAAGAGCACAAA
The DNA here is from genome assembly GCF_048593235.1 of Sminthopsis crassicaudata. Lineage (NCBI taxonomy): Eukaryota > Metazoa > Chordata > Mammalia > Dasyuromorphia > Dasyuridae > Sminthopsis > Sminthopsis crassicaudata. The sequence goes on along the minus strand of NC_133622.1, from coordinate 228,186,948 downwards.
TGTCCTCTAGGGGTATTACCTGTTGCCACACATAATAACACATGCCAACAGAATTTGCCTTCATTGAAAATCAGCCTAATTATGATTCTTCCATCAGGCAGGATAGCTGTCCTGTTCCCCCATGAAGCCATTTTTGACATTTGGCTTCTCTGTGTTAATTTCTACAGAAGCTGGAGAGTAAAAATTACGTATAGAAATTCAGACTTTCATAACTATTTCTAGGGTAGCTTGCTTGCATGTGGATAGGGTTTTGAGCCCAAGACAAAAAGATTCATCTCTGTGATCTAGCTGTATGATCATGACTAAGTTATTTCATATTATTTGCCTCAGTTTCCTTAATTATAAAATTAGCTACAGAAAGAAATGGAAAACCATTCCAGTATTTTTGCCAAGAAAACCCTAAATGAGGTCTTGAAGAGTCAAACATTAGCTAAAACCACTGAACAACAACGAAAAGAAAGCAAATAAAAGTAACAAGGCAAACAATAACCTTTCCCCAAATCCCAAAATAATGCAAAAAAAATAATAACTAAAAATTCTTCTTGCAATTTTTCAACGAGAGTCTGGATATCGATTTGTCATTATTTTATAGTGAGGATTTCTTGTTAATATTCATGACTTCTGAGTTCCTTTCTAGTATAAAATTCCTTGATTCTAAATCTCTGATTTAAAAGAATTTCCCTCCTCATCTAGAATATCATTCTAATTATTTTTACATATAAGGGTACTATGTGTCTATTTAATTGATATGGAATACAACCACAGTCCAGTATGTTTTCCTGCTATAGTGTCGGAAAATTTTAGAACTGAGAGAGACTTAAAAGATGATCTAAGCCAACATCACAGTTTCTGCTGGAGGAATCTAAAGCTTAGAAAAATGGAGTTATTTTTTAAGGTCACATAAGTAGTAAAGGACTAAGTTTTTTTTTTTTTAATTCTAGCCTAGATTTCCTGACTTCAAATAGACTGTTTTAAGAGAAGTTCCAAGCTCATATACATCAACGGGAGAGGGAGAGTGTGGATGTAGGTTGAAAGAGTTGTTCTAAGTGGATACAATGAGATTTTAAATAAGTACTTATTGCCTTTGAGATTACCATAATTCAAATCTGATTTGGTTTAGTACATTAAAAATATATGCATAATGGAATTCAAAACTAATAATCAACAAGTATTCAAGACTATCCTGAATTATGGCCTTGTCACAATGGAGGGTTTGCATAACTCAAATAAATTATTAGCAATAACATGGACAGATCATTGTGGAAAATTCTGACAGTAGATGATTTACTGGAGAAGTGAATGGTCAACCAGTACCTTTGCCAAGAAAACTCCATGGATACAGAAGTGTCTGACATGCTGTGGACCAGAAACATAAATTAATGAATAACTAAACAACAACAACAACAAATTTATTAAGTAATTGCTATGATCCAGATACTGTACTACACACAAAGGATTTTTCTTTAAAGGAAAAACCATAAACAAAGTAAATATCCAATACAATATTTCAGTGTGATATATTTAAAAAGTGACTTGTGTGTCGTGTCGATGGACAAAACATTTAACCTTTTTGATCCTCCATTTCTTCATATGTAGAATAGCAGGCATTATGCTTTATGACAAAAGAAGAACCCCAGGATCTCAAAATAAATACAAGAGGCACATGTCTAGAGACATCTACATCTCAAACGTTCAAGTGGATTGTCTGTGCTTGATCTTTGGCTAATCAGTCATAGTTAAATACATTGTACTTTGATCCCCAAATTATTATTCCATTGGTCTGCAGAAAATAAATAAAAAAAATGAAATATAAAATGATAGAGTTGGCCTAGAGATGACCTAAAATCCTTGGCAGCTCCAAATCTATGAACCTATGTTTTATAGATGTTCTTAAGTATAGAAGACTGCCCATTTCCATTGTTTTCTGATCAAATTTGGAAATTCCCATTCCAGTCAAAAAATCTCATATATTGATGATGGGCTAATAGCAAGTATTAAATTGTATGTATGTATGTATATGTATATGTAGATATAGATATAGATGCACAGACATGTATAAATACATTTCTGTAGCTGTGTAGAGAATATCTGGAAAAAGAAATGACTTGAAGCAGGGACACTAATCAGCAGACTAAGACAGTAGTATTAGCATGGTAAGCTAGGGCTGACACACGACAGTCTGATATTTTGATTTTGATACACTCTCATATACATACATATACATTTATACATTCGGTTCACAAGACTTGTGTGATATATATGCATGAATGGTATGTACATGCATTTGTATATGTATGTATATATATATATATATATATATATACACAAATATGTATGCATGCACATTATGAACACATGCATTGTATGTTCACACTCATATATCTGCTACTATATGTGTATACACACTTGCACATATTTATGTACACACCATAAGAAAGATATGTTAACCCATTGAGCTTTGAGATTCATATCAAGTCAAGAAGATGCCACATGACATGACTGTTAATGTTATGTTATAAACTAATAAGAGCTATGGAAAGACTTTTATCCCTCTGGAAATTATCCAGATTTTCCCATATATCATCGTCAGATTCTCTGTGTTTTAGTGCAGAAAATGAAAAGGGATGTGTATGTGTGTGTGTGTGATATGTACATGTGCATATTCCCAATATGCCCTGTGGATATGCATGTACACATGCATGTATAAATGCACATGTGTGTGGGGAGAGAAAAACAAATACAAACAGAACTTTTCATAATTCAATCTGTTTTGCTATGCTTTTAAAACTACATAATCTTTATAGTTTCTTATGCAATCTTCCCTGTTATTTTTATTATGAAATTATTCTGTTTGATTGTTAAGGTCATTAAAACAAATAAATAAACAAAAATCTAGCCCAATGGATATGGCAGGCCATTAGGTGAATATGCTAATCCCTTTCATCAGTTGCATAAATAAGCCTATGTACCAATCAAACCTTAGACAACTTCCCTGATTTTTTTTTTTTTTTATAATGGGGAGGGTAGAAATAAAAAATAAAAATTAAAAAAAAAACAAACAAACCCAAAGGGGAGAAACAGCTAGCCTAAATGACAAAAAATGCAATACCAAATCAGATAAACGGAAATGAGGACCTGAATTAAATACTGTAATGGTGATGAATTTAGCATAACCCTTAGATAGTATGTCTCAAATACAATGCTGAATGCTTATGGATTTTTACTAAGCTTTTAAAGCCTTCCCAGAGTCCAGCATCTGAAATCTTAGCTTTGAAAATCTCAGTATCCTATCCTTTTCTTTCATTTCAACTTAATTTAATAAACATGGGCCAAGCATTCTATACCAGGTACTGTGTAAAAGAACCCAAATGAAACATTATTGTCCACAAAGAGTTTGCTTCTGTTGTCTTTATGAATAATCACATTGAGATTTGAATGGAGACATATCATTATTGTAAATGTACTATGCTCTAATACCGACAATTTCATTTATGTGAATAATCCTTTTTTTAACCAATAATTGAAATCTTGTCTTTCCCGTAATAGAGCCTAATAAGTTGTTGTTAGTTTTTAAAAAGTCATTCAATTATTTTCTAAGCAGAGGACAATGAACTCTTCTGCAAAGCTATCTTGATTTTAGTCGATAAAGACACAATTCATACCTTTGGTATTTGGCAGGATTGTTGGGAATACTGGTACCAAAACATCACCAAAAATAGGGAATTAGGTGCTGGCAGTTCATTGTCTGACCAGCATCAATAAGCCAGTAGGATAATCTTTGCTGTAATTCCATGGTAGTATGACAGATGGAAATATCAGAGTCAGTATAATGCAAATGCTAGTTTTCCTTCACAGTCTCCAGTCTGCTTCCAAACTCCAGCTGTCACTATGTCCATCTGCTTCTATTGTAATTGTTCCGGATTGTTCAGCATGATATTTCCTGGAGGCACCTTCCTGGGAAATCCACAGGTGCAAAGTTGACATATTCATCCCCTGAAAACGCTTTGAAAATGTTCTGAGAGAATTGTTTAGGCATTATAGGACTAGGGAAAAAAAAAAAAAAAAAAACTATTAGTGGTTAACATAAGCCCTAAATATTGCTGGATATTTTTTTGTAATTTTCCTCCCAAACTCTAGTGGTTTCATTCATGATTCCTATAGGACTAAATCCAAGCCAAGCTTAAATTAAAAATAAAATAGTAACTTCTTTGGGAGTTCCCTAATTATATTAAAGCATGGGAAGCTCTCTTAGCTGGATGGAGAAAAAATCAATTTTCTTTTAATGGTCAGATAATTAAAAATGACAAAAGATATATTTTACAAGTGCCAAATGTGCACAGATTACCTGTGGGAAGGGAACATGACGTATTTGTCTTTCAAATTTTTCTAACAAATGGTATTCAGCTGGTTTTTTCTGTGCCCAACACACATTTCCCCGTCCTGGCTCATTAGAACAGCATTTCTGACTCTAAACAGAATCATTTCCGACTCTTCATCATCTCTTCTTTTCATTAATCATGGAGCCTGTGTAGTCTGTGTGCACTCACTCTTGCTTTCCAAGTGTTGTCACTGACATTTTCAAGTGTGCATATGTCACAAAACCCTGAGCCACAGCTTCTTATGAAACCACAACATTTGATGGATGTTTTTTTTTTTTTTCATTTATTTGGTTTGCAGTTTTCATATATATTGGATGAAAAAAAAGTGGTTGGAGAGTGCCAAATATTTTCATTGAACTGACATTCTAAAAATGCAGTGGTATTGACTTATAGGATATCCCTTCATCTCATTGAAATCATTCTTAGAAGAATCACATACTAGCATATATCTATATCTATATCTATATCTATATCTATATCTATATCTATATCTATATCTATATCTATATCTATATCTATATCTATATCTATACCTATATCTATATATAATATGCATATGTCTACATGCCTTTGCCTATTTAATAGATAATATGCCAATCAGTAAAGATCTACAATTTCATTTAAGGAAAATATGAATATGAAAAGTCCCTCTATCCTGTCAGATAACTACGATTACATTTCTATTTGTCTTTCTGTTTATCTCTAAATCCATCTATCTGTCTATCTATCTATATCTTGAAGTCTTAGAAAATTGTTTGAAAGGAGGTCAAGTGACTTTTCCATGATAATTAGCTTAGTATCAGAGGCAGAATCTGAATCCAGGTCTTGTTGACTCTATTGCAGAACTTTGTGTTTTTTTGCTTCAGATGTCCATTATTGAATAAATTGTAGTACATTTCAATCTTACTTTAACCCAAATATTTATATTATAATTGCTTTTAGAATGGCCTACATTTAAAATTATATAAGGCATATTCATACTCCAATAAACCGATGAGATCTTCTAAGTGTTTGGAATTTATTTAAATAACATTTACTCTTTACTTTAGAATGCAGATATTCCCTTTTGGACCATCTGGTATGAATCTATATATAAATGACCTATATATAAATGATCTATATTTAAATGCATAGATACAATAGGAATAGGGCATGGTTTCCTAGACTAAGAAACTCCTTTTATCAATGTATAAGGTAATGAGAACTTAAGGCAGCTAGGTGTTGCAGTTAATAGCATGCTGGTGCTGGAGTCAGGATTATCTGGGTTCAAATCCAGCCCCAGACATTTACTAGCTATGTGATGTTAGGCAAGTCACTTAACCCTGTTTGTGTCATTTTTTATTTGTAAATTGATCTACAGTACAGAAAGAATTTGATTGATACATATAGAAAGATTAGATAGAGATCTAGACATAAATATATAGATATACATATATACAATGATAGAGAAATACAGAAGGGAAATAAATAATAGATTGTTTATTAAACAATTATATTTAGGAAACTATGCCAATTGTAGAGCAAGCAAAACAGCTCTTGTGTCAAAAGCTTACATTCTATTAGAGAAAGATGAATATGAATATAGAGGCACTGAAAAATATAGATATGTAACAACATGGGGGAAAGGGGCAATGGCATAGGGTCCTGTTTCCTGGAAAAATAAGGGGAAAATTCCTTTCTTAGAGTCAGAAGTAAAGTCAAGTTTATGATAACAAGTGATGATATTTGGAGAGCTTAGAATTGCAGAGGAATCTGCAGGAAATAGTCAAGTACTGAATTAGGTTTTGTTCTTTGTATCCCAGTCTATTCATATATTTCTAAGAATGGTAGATAATATGCTGAAAAGAGCACAGTGTCAAGGAGATATTTATTAGAAAAAATAGCCTTCTGGTGACAAAACAAGATGAAATAAATAATAAATTTGTAGCCCTGTGTTCCTCTGGAATATGAAGAAATATGAAGACAAGGCCCCCTCTTGTAGTCCATCGTTATGGAAGATTTTAGGCAAAACATGGACAATAGTTGAAAAAAGTATCTGTGAATTATTATCTACATGACTGAAAAGAGTACTCATCTAGATGAGACTACCTATTGAATTATCCAAAATAGAACATAAAAGCATGACTATTCAACTTTCAGATCATTTACAGTCCCAGACAGAGCAATCAAACATGGTGTAATCAAAACATCTGTTAGATTTTCACCGATCATGGTGGAAGAGTTGATAAAAATAAACTCTAGGCTCAGATCCTAAATAAATGAAGCTACAATGGGAAGGAAGCAGCTCTGATCAATCATCTTCCTTGCAGTAATTACAATTCTTTCATATTTATTTCAAGCTGTTTCCAGAAGGATAGAACCAAACTCCTCATCAGTATGATAAAAAGATTAAAAAAGAAGAAGAAATACAGTGTTCAGATATTTCCATGGAGTTTAATTCATTATGCATTCTTTTTTTTTTTTTTTTTTTTTTTTTTTTTTTTTTTTTTTTTTAATTATATATATATATATATATTTTTTATAATATTATCCCTTGTATTCATTTTCCAATTTACCCCCCCTCCCTCTATTCCCTCCCCCCGACGACAGGCAATACCATACATTTTACATGTGTTACAATATAGTCTAGGTACAATACATGTGTGCGAATATCACTTTCTTGTTGCACAATAAACATTAGAATCCGAAGGTACATGCAACCTGGGCAGACAGATATTAGTGCTAACAATTTTCATTCCCCTCCCAGTGTTTCTTCTCTGGGTGCAGCTACCTCTGTCCATCATTGATCAACTGGAAGTGAGTTGGATCTTCTTTATGTTGAAGATTTCCACTTCCATCAGAATACATCCTCATACAGCATTGTTGTTGAAGTGTACAGTGATCTTCTGGTTCTGCTCATTTCACTCAGCATCAGTTGATTTAAGTCTCTCCAGGCCTCTCTATATTCCTCCTGCTGGTCATTTCTTACCGAGCAATAATATTCCATAACCTTCATATACCACAATTTACCCAACCATTCTCCAACTGATGGACATCCATTCATCCTCCAGTTTCTAGCTACAACAAAAAGAGCTGCCACAAACATTTTGGCACATATATGTCTCTTTCTGCTCTTTAGTATTTCTTTGGGATATAATCCCAGTAGTAGCGCTGCTGGGTCAAAGGGTATGCACAGTTTGATAACTTTTTGGGCATAATTCCAGATTGCTCTCCAGAATGGCTGGATTCTTTCACAACTCCACCAGCAATGTATTAGTGTCCCAGTTTTCCCACATCCCCTCCAACATTTGTCATTATTTGTTCCTGTCATCTTAGCCAATCTGACAGGTGTGTAGTGGTATCTCAGAGTGGTCTTAATTTGCATTTCTCTGATCAGTAGTGATTTGGAACACTCTTTCATGTGAGTGGATATAGTTTCAATTTCTTCTCTGAGAATTGTCTGTTCATATCCTTTGACCATTTATCAATTGGAGAATGGTTCGGTTTCTTATAAATTTGGGTCAGTTCTCTATATATTTTGGAAATGAGACCTTTGTCAGAACCTTTGTTTTTAAAATATTTTCCCAATTTGTTACTTCCCTTCTAATCTTGTTTGCATTAGTATTATTTGTACAGAAACTTTTTAGTTTGATGTAATCAAAATCTTCTATTTTGTGATCAATAATGATCTCTAGTTCTCCTCTGGTCATAAATTCCTTCCTCCTCCACAAGTCTGAGAGGTAGATTATCCTCTGTTCCTCTAATCTATTTATTATCTCCCTCTTTATGCCTAAATCATGGACCCATTTTGATCTTATCTTGGTATATGGTGTTAAGTGTGGATCCATATCTAATTTCTGCCATACTAATTTCCAGTTTTCCCAACAGTTTTTTCCGAATAATGAATTTTTATCCCTAATGTTGGAATCTTTGGGTTTGTCAAAGATTAGATTGCTATAGATGTATCCTTTTTTGTCCTTTGTATCTAATCTGTTCCACTGATCTACCGGTCTATTTCGTAGCCAATACCAAATGGTTTTGGTGACTGCTGCTATATAATATAGCTTTAGATCAGGTACACTTAGACCACCTTCCTCTGAGTTTTTTTTCATTAGTTCCCTTGCAATTCTTGACCTTTTATTCTTCCATATGAATTTTGTTGTTATTTTTTCTAGGTCATTAAAATAGTTTCTTGGGAGTCTGATTGGTATAGCACTAAATAAATAGATTAGTTTGGGGAGTATTGTCATCTTTATTATATTCGCTCGGCCTATCCAAGAGCACTGAATGTCTTTCCAATTATTTAAATCTGACTTTATTTTTGTGGCAAGTGTTTTGTAATTTTTCTCATATAATTCCTGACTTTTCTTTGGTAGATGGATTCCCAAATATTTTATACTCTCAACATTTGTTTGGAATGGAATTTCTCTTTGTATCTCTTGCTGTTGCATTTTGTTAGTGATATATAAAAATGCCGAGGATTTATGTGGATTTATTTTGTATCCTGCCACTTTGCTGAAATTTTGAATTATTTCTAGTAGCTTTTTAGCAGAGTCTTTGGGGTTCTCTAAGTATACCATCATGTCATCTGCAAAAAGTGATAGTTTGATTTCCTCATTTCCTACTCTAATTCCTTGAATCTCTTTCTCGGCTCTTATTGCCGAGGCTAGCGTTTCTAGTACTATATTGAATAGTAATGGTGATAGTGGGCAACCTTGTTTCACTCCTGATCTTACTGGGAAAGGTTGCAGTTTATTTCTATTGCATATTATGCTTACTGACGGTCTTAAATATATACTCCTGATTATTCTAAGGAATAATCCATTTATTCCTATACTCTCAAGAGTTTTTAGTAGGAATGGATGTTGGATTTTGTCAAATGCTTTTTCTGCATCTATTGAGATGATCATATGGTTCTTATTAATTTGATTATTAATATGGTCAATTATATTAATAGTTTTCCTAATATTAAACCAGCCCTGCATTCCTGGAATAAATCCTACTTGATCATAGTGTATTATCTTGGAGATGATTTTCTGAAGTCTTTTTGCTAATATCTTATTTAAGACTTTAGCATCAATATTCATTAAGGAGATTGGTCTATAATTTTCTTTCTCAGTTTTCGATCTACCAGGTTTAGGTATCAGTACCATGTCTGTGTCATAAAAGGAGTTTGGTAGGACTCCTTCATCCCTATTTTTTCAAATAATTTATATAACATTGGGGCTAATTGTTCTTTAAATGTTTGGTAGAATTCACATGTGAATCCATCTGGCCCTGGGGATTTTTTCCTGGGGAGTTGATTAATAGCTTGTTCTATTTCTTTTTCTGAAATGGGACTATTTAAGCAATTTATCTCCTCCTCTGTTAATCTAGGGAGCCTATATTTTTGGAGAAAGTCATCCATTTCACTTAAGTTATCAAATTTATTGGCATAAAGTTGGGCAAAGTAACTCCTTATTATTTCTCTAATTTCCTCTTCATTGGTGGAAAGATCCCCCTTTTCATTTGTAAGACTATCAATTTGATTTTCCTCTTTCTTTTTTTTGATCAAATTTACCAAAGGTTTATCTATTTTATTGGCTTTTTCATAAAACCAACTCTTGGTTTTATTTATTAATTCAATAGTTTTTTTACTTTCAATTTTATTGATTTCTCCTTTTAATTTTTGTATTTCGAGTTTAATTTTTGGTTGGGGGTTTATAATTTGGTCTTTTTCTAGCCCTTTAAGTTGTAAGCCCAATTCGTTAATCTTCTCTTTCTCAATTTTCTTCAAATAAGCCTCTAAAGATATAAAATTTCCCCTTATTACTGCTTTAGCTGCATCCCAAAGATTTTGATATGATGTCTCATCATTATCATTATCTTGGGTGAAATTGTTAATTGTTTCTATAATTTGCTCTTTCACCCAGTCATTCTTTAAGATGAGATTATTCAGTTTCCAATTACTTTTTGGTCTATTTACCCCTAACTTTTTACTGAATGTAGCTTTTATTGCATTGTGATCTGAGAAGAAGGCATTTATTATTTCTGCCTTCCTACAATTAATTTTGAGATCTTTGTGTCCTAATATATGGTCAATTTTTGTATAGGATCCATGAACTGCTGAGAAGAAAGTATATTCCTTCCTATTGCCATTCAGTTTTCTCCAAAGGTCTATCATACCTAGTTTTTCTAATGTTCTATTTACTTTTTTAATTTCTTTCTTGTTTGTTTTGTGGTTTGATTTGTCTAAATCTGAGAGTGCAAGGTTGAGATCTCCCACTATTATAGTTTTACTGTCTATTTCTTCTTGCAGTTCTCTTAACTTTTCCTTTAGAAAGTTAGATGCTATACCACTTGGTGCATATATGTTTAGTATTGATATGGCTTCATTATTTATGCTACCTTTCAGCAGGATATAGTTTCCTTCCTTATCTTTTTTAACGAGATCTACTTCTGCTTTTGCTTGATCTGAGATAAGGATAGCTACCCCTGCTTTTTTGGCTTTACCTGAAGCATAATAAGCTCTGTTCCAACCTTTTACCTTTACTCTGTATGTATCTCCCTGCTTTAAGTGTGTTTCCTGTAGACAACATATTGTAGGGTTCTGCTTTTTGATCCAATCTGCTATCCGTCTCCGTTTGATGGGATCGTTCATCCCATTTACATTTACAGTTAAAATTACTAATTCTGTATTTCCTGCCATCGTATTATCCCCAGATTATACTTTTTTCCCTTGACCCCCCTGATCCCCCTCCCCGATATTTAATTTACAGACCCCCCTTGTGACGCGCAACCCTCCCTCTTTTTTTTTTTTTTTTTAGGATCCCTCCCCCCTCCCTCCAAGTCCCTTCACTTATTCTCCTTTTCCTTTCCCCTTTTCCTCTCCCCCCTTTTAATGAGGTGAGAGAAAATTCTCTGAAAAACAAATATGTTAATTATTTACTCTTTGAGCCTCTTCTGATGAGAGTAAGATTCACACAATGATTCTCCCCTCACTAAGTTCCCTCAGATATGGTGTATTTTCTATGTCTCTTCCTGGGATGTAGTTTCCCTCTTTTTATCACTCCTTCCCCTTTTTCTGAACCGACCTCCTTCCCTTTACCACACCCCCCTTTTTTTCTTTTATATCAGTAAAATCAAATTATCCTTGAGTATTTTTTATATACCCACAACAAAGTTACAGTTCTCAAGGGTTCTGTGTACCTTTTTCTGTTTCTCTTCAGTCTTGTGGATGTAGATCAAATTTTTTGTTTAAGTCTGGTTTTTTTCTTAGAAACATATAGAATTCCTCTGTTTCATTGAATGACCATCTTCTTCCATGGAAAAAGATGCTAAACTTAGCTGGGTAGTTCATTCTTGGTTGCAGTCCTTGATCTTTTGCCTTTCGGAATATCAGGTTCCAGGCCCTTCTATCTTTTAATGTGGAGGCAGCCAGATCTTGGGTGACCCTTATTGTGGCACCTTGGTATTTAAATTGTTTTTTTCTAGCTGCTTGCAGGATTTTCTCCTTTGTGTGGTAATTCTGCAGCTTAGCCACAATATTCCGTGGTGTTCTTTTTTTAGGGTCTATTTCAGAAGGAGTTCGATGAATTCTTTCCACATCTACTTTCCCTTCTGTTTCTATTATCTCTGGACAGTTCTCTTTGATAATTTCCTGTAAAATAGAATCTAGGCTCTTTTTTTGGTCATAGTTTTCTGGAAGTCCAATAATCCGCAGATTATCTCTCCTAGATCTATTTTCCAGGTCTATAGATTTTCCCAGTAAGTATTTGACGTTGTTCTCCAGCTTCTCATTTTTTTTGTTTTGTTTGACTGATTCTTGGGTTCTCTGTGAATCATTCATTTCTATTTGTTCCATCCTGACTTTTAAGGAGTTATTTTCTTCTTTCACAGTTTTTAGTTCTTTTTGTAAATGCCCAATTTCGTTTTTAAATGAATTATTTTGCTCTATTGAGTTTTTTTCCATTTCCCTAATTTTTTTTTTTTGAGAATTATTTTCTTTTTCCAATTCAGAAATTCTATTTTCTTGAGACTTTTTTATCTTTTCCAATTCAGATATCCTACTTTCCTGTGTTTTTTTAACCTTTCTAATTCACTAATTTTGTTTCCCTGCATCTCCTGTGAATTCTTTATTTTTTCCAACTCCAATTTCAGGACATTGTTATTCTCTATCATAACTTCCCTTTCCTTGCCCCATTTTTCTTCGATCTCCCTCAATTTCTTAAGAGCTTCTTCTAGGAGAGAGTTATGTGATGGGGGGCAGGAATCGTTCCCCTTTAGGTTGTTATCTGATTCTCTGCTGTCAACTTCCTCGGGGTTGGATACCCGCTCTTTCTCTGTATAGAAGGAATCTATGGTTTTTTTAGCTTTTTTGCTCATACTTAAAAAAAATCTTTTGGGGTCTGTCTCTGGGGTAGGAAATTATTTACTTCTTTACCAGCTTCCTCCCAGACGGGATGGATGCAGCGGCTCCTGAGCCTGAGCTAAGAGAGAGCTCTGGGAGAGAGTTCCCCACCCTCTCCCTGGGAGTGCCTCAGAGGTGATTAGCACTGCTGTGCTTTGAGGGCGTAGAATAGTGAAGACTGCAGGAAGCCCAGGCTATGTGTCCGGGTGGGGAGTGGGTGTCTGCAGCAGGTGACGTAAGAAGCCCCTGCGCTCAAACTGGAAGTGTCTGCCAGAAACCGCGGTCCCTAGTTCAAAGGTTCCGCTTCTCTGGGACTTCCTGGAGCTGAGTTCCACTCCCTCCAGCTAAGTTAGGCAGTGTGTGTTGCCTTGGGCCGTATCCACCCACTTGTCAGTCTCTTAACTATTCTCAGGAGGTAGCTGAGGCCACACCCCCTGGTGCCTGAGTCACCCCCAGGGTCCGGGGAAAATCTGAGTTTTAAAATATTTTGGCTTTCTCTTCTGAACTGCTAAATAATTAGCAGAGAAGAGCTAACAGCCTGTGCCAGATTCCTTTACCTCAGTGGCTTCTCTGATCCCAGAGCCCCTCCCAGCGCAATGGGCGCAGTGTGCCCCTACCCCACCGTCTGTGCTGGTCTTTCTTATTCCTCCCCTGAGAACTGACCTTTCCTGTTGAAACTCCAGATTCTCTTCAGCTGGTAAGTCGTGCTTCCAGTCCTTGTGGTATCTATCAATCCTGAGCTAATTTTGAGACTTAATTTATCTAATTGGTTGTGAGGGAGTGAGGACGTTCACTGAGTCGTGTGTTTCCTCTCTGCCATCTTGGCTCCGCCCCCCCATTATGCATTCTTCAAAAACAGTGATGGTACCATAACAAATAGTGGGGCACCTATTTTCCATGATATGTATTTAAGTTTTTTTTTTTTTTGTTCATTTCATTGTTTTGTAAAGCTTCTTGTTAACCTGTTGAATGAACAATTAGATATTCTATTGAGCTAGCTATGACGTTTGAGAATCTGGTATGAAGGAATCTTAAGATGCAGGTATGTGTTCTTGAAAAAAGAAAAAAAAGTGGTAATGCTCTAATTCATTACAAACTTTTAAAAACATTCTTTAATTCTTTCACTTATTTTCTTTTCCCCCTTCATTTTCTTCCCTTCTTCTCATTCTCTTTTCTATCAATGCAACAAAGTAGGAATTTGGAGGTAGAGAACTAACCTAAATTTCAAGAAATCAATAGTCTATTTCAAACTCAGTCACTACATAGATATGTATCTTCTGAATACGTTAATTAATGCCTCTGTATTTTAGTATCTTTATTTGTAGAAAATAAATATTGAACTAGGCACAGAGTTCTTAACCTGAGATCAATGAACTCTCAAAAACTTCATTGATAGATGACTCAAAAAATTAAATGTGAAAACACAAACATTTATTATTACTAAATTCTAATTTAAGTCTAACATCTCCTAATTATATAACATAGCCATCTGAGAAGGAATACCCAGTCTTCATTTTTACTAGTTAGCCAGAAGGGTATAGAAAATGATCAAACAAATGAACAAAAAATGATTTAGAATACTTTGTTGCTAGATGATTTCAAAGGTCCCTTCTGAGTCTTGCTTTCAAATATTAATATGTTATTCATTTTAATAATAAATATAAAATAAATTATTTTTTATTTAATCTAAAATTATTGTTCCTATTATCAATATTATCATCATAGATTAATTTATTGGAGTAAATTATTATAAAAATAAATATTATTAGTTTCCCTGGGGGATAGAGGTTGGAGGCCAAAGGTGCCCTATAAAATTCATAAGAAATGATTCTGCAGGCCTATGGATTTTTAAATCTAGCAATCTGTTCATTCTAGTACTGAAAGCTTAAAAGGCTTTCAATTGAATTTTTAAATAAACTTGGCACCATTAGTAATTTATTTTTATTTTATATCATCTGAATGGTACACCTGCCCTGGAGGAAAATTACTTACTTACATATGTGCTTCTGTCTACATACATGAATGGATGAATCAATAACATGTGAATTTAAGTATAACTTCAAAATGTTTTATTTCAGAAACATGAACAATAAATGTTGCCAACTTTATATTCAAAGAAATATGAATAGCTGAGACACAGTAACGAGGGTATAGAGTAATGTTTACATTATACATAAATGATGTTTATATAAAAAGAACTTCATCTTCATTATTGACTCTATGTATCTAGGTTATAGCCGTAGCTATTAAGAAGAAGCAATTTTTTAAGGTATTGAAAAAAATAAAAATAAAAATCTGAAGGAATTTGGTTTGCTGAATCCTTTCAGTCTCCATGTAAGCTATACTTTTGGTAAGAAAAAGAAATAAATTAGACAGATAACTTTATACAATATGAAAGAAAAATGAAAATATGAAAAGGGATATCACACCTTCTCCAAAATGTAATGGAGGCAAATGGGTCACTTTTTTTCTTTAAGGAGATCAGAATAAATTCAGAATTGTCATTTTTCAATATTTAATCACCACAATAGTTGTGTTTTAACCTACCAGGAACAGAATCATCTTTATTTTCAATATTTAATCACCACAATTGTTGTGGCTTTAACCTACCAGGAATGGAATCATGTGTGGTTTTTTCCCCAAGTCTGTGACAAGTCACAGTTTATATATATATATATGTGTGTGTGTGTGTGTGTGTGTGTGTGTGTGTGTATATATGTATATGTATATATATATATGTGTGTGTGTATATATGTATATGTATATATATATGTGTGTGTGTATATATGTATATGTATATATATGTGTGTGTGTGTGTATATATGTATATGTATATATATGTGTGTGTATATGTATATGTATATATATGTATACATATACATATATATACATATAGACAGACATGAATATATACATTCACATGCATATATTTTACATATAAAGTTGCAAAGTTATTACAAGAAGTTTTAAAGTTAAGCTTTATCTTAAACAGCAGACAAGGCAATGGCTTAATAGGATGATCCTAAGTGAGTCTCATCCCTACCACAAGTCAATTCATTATTACTCATAATTGAAATGAACTTGCTTTATTCTTAAGATCTTGTGCCTCATATTTGCCTCCCCCTGTAATAACAGTCATGTTCCAGGACTTTAAAGAACCCTTACACGGTCAATGACTGGGTAATCATTATCTGCAACTAAGGAAAAACTACTCTTGTCCATACAACAAAACACACACATAAATTTCTAACTCTTGCTTAGATTTTAAATCTAAATTTTATGTCAATATTAATATTGTGAAAGTTTTGATAACTTCTTGTCCTTTTATTAAATTTAAATATCCTATGTTTTATAATCATGGCTATCTGGGCCAAAACTAGCCACTATTCTGAATTCCACTAAAATAAGCCCATCCCTCTTATTCTGTTTTTCTCTCCTATTCTATGTATCATATCCCCAGGTCCTCTGATCTGCAAAAAATCATTGCATTGTTTTGTTTTTAGTGTTCTTTATAACAAATCTGTAAGGTAGTGAGTCAGTCAACTATTCCTTATTAATAACTATGGTCTCTCATTCATTGCCCTAAGGGTTAAGGATGTAAAAACAAAATAAAAAAACATTCCCTACAAACAGCATGGAAATGTATATGTATATTTAGGAAAATATAAATAACATTAGAAAAAATAAATACAATGAGTGCAATCTAATTAAGTATGAGATAGTTAATGAGGAAGGGAACTAGCAAATGAGGTTATAAGGAAATTATTCGTTAAGATGGATTTATATGTATTTCTTCATCTGAAAAAACTGATTATAATTGCTACAGCCACCCAGGATTATTGTGAGAATCATAGGAAACAATATTTGTAAAGTGCTTAACACAGTGGTTAGCACATCATAAGTGTTATATGTGTTAGCTATTACATATTTACTATTATTGCTTTAATTATTATCATAATTTTTATTGTTTCTATTATTTTGCATTTGATTTTCAAATTCTAACTAATGCTTCTACCCCGGGTAATTTAAATTTCTTGAGGGCAGGAATTCATAATTTTGTCTTTGCATCATCAGTGTCTGGCAGATACTAGGGATATAATAAATACTTTTTAAATTGAATTGAATACTCTAATGAGTTTCAATTTTTTTTGATATCCCTAATCCACAAAAATGATGCAGATTACGATGACTCAATGAGGCATTTAAGGGGAATTTCTGAGATCCAATAAAATAATTTAATTTTAACCAATTTGGTGACAGAGCAGGCTGAAAAGAACTTTGTCATATGACATGAATATTTAGAAGCTAGCACATGTCCTCCTTAAAGAGTTGGAAAAGCCTAGCTGTGACCTTAATACCTACATAATAAAAATAATTCATTAAATTCTATATTTTTAAAAACACCCATCTCTGAGCTGCTCTAAAAATTCCCTGTCTTTTACATGAATTTGTGTAAACCTCTATAATTAATCCAGAATTACTAATTTTTTTCCCTAGTCAGGAATATTTATTAAATGCTTACTAGTTTCTAGACACTGTACTAAGCAAAAGCAATATAAATAAAAGCAAACAAGAGCCCCTGTCCTCCAGGAACTTCCAGTCTGATGGGGAAGATAGCATTCAAACATCTATATACAAATAAGCTATATAGAAGATAACTTAGAAATAATCAAAAGCTTTAGAGTCAAAGGGGATCAAGAAAGGTGTGATTTTAGTTGGATATTTTTAAAAGTCAGGGAAGTCTGGAGGTAATGATGAGGACAGAAAAAATGCCAAGCAAGTGTTCATCACAGATGATACAAAAAAAGACATAATATAATACTTAGAAGTGATTTTTTTTTTTTTTTGATACTAATGAAACAATAATATTAAATTATTTGGGAAATCCCTCCACCCTAAAGCAAAAATCTATTTACTGGGATAATTAGTTTTTTTTTTCCTTATGCTAGAGTAAGATATATTTCTTTTGCAAATAAAATAAATTTCATTTTTTTTTTCCCTTTAATAGTTCTTCTTGTTTCCTTTCTAAATGCCTTATGTGGGGACTGTGGTGATGGGGTTGTAAGGAGCTTTCTACCCCTCCCACTTTCCCTAATCCTAGGCCACATCTCTAACTACTTCATTTCTTCAATGTCTTTTCAGAATTGTTTCCCTTAGACAAACTATCTGTTGACCAGAAGTTAATAATTTATTTCTATATTAAAGTAATTCTATCCTATTTATTGCACTAGAGTGCATCCTCCATGAGGACAAATGCAATATTTTCTATGTTTATATCTATGGCATTATAAACATTTATAGAAGGTGTAAAATTTTTCTTTCTCAGTTACATGTAAAAACAATTTTGAACATTCTCTTTTTTAAAAAAATTGCATTCTGATGGCTAGATCACCAGCCCTGAAATTAGGAGGACTTGAGTTCAATTCTAGCCTCAGACACTTAACATTCCTAGCTGTTTGAACCTAGGTGAGTCATTTAACCCCCATTGGCTCAGCAAAAAGAAAAAAAAAATACATTTAAAATCCCTTCTCTCCTATCATCCCAGTCTATTAGAAAATAAATAATTTTTATCAATTATACAGAGGCAGGTCTACAAAACAAAGTTTTATATTATCCATATTGCAAACAAAAACTTAACAAAGGAAAAAAAACCAAGAAAAATAAAGCAAAAAAAGTATTATTTTATTTATACTTAGATTCCATCAGTTCTGGTGGAAAGCAATTTTTATTATAAGTCCTTTGGAAGTGTCTCAAATCATTATGAGAAAAGCTCAGTCATTTACGGCTGATCATCATACATATTCCTGACTAAAATAACTTGGCATTAATCATTTTTCTAGAAGCATTAACTTACATTCTAGAAAAATTGTTCTCCATGTTCTTTATATCTATAATTTGCAAGAATACATTTTGAACACAGCATCATACAAATTGTGTTTCTGATTGTATTCTCAAAATTCTAAGATCAGCAGTCAATTGGAAAAAAAAAAAAAAAAACAAAAACCAAACAAAAAAAAAAACAAAAAAAAAAAAACTCAGGGAACATAGCTCCCAAATATCCCAAAGATATTGCTACCACTTTATCAAGGGGAGAAAAAAACCCATCATCACCAAGAAAGGACAATATGTAGATAAATAGAATAGAAAGATTTTAAGATGGAATGATAATTTTTAGTAAACCTAATAGAACATTTTATAATGAGGAGCTCATCCATATAACAGAACAAAGACTTCCTAAGCTAGATTTTGCTTGTATTGAAATCCCATTTTGATGTCTCCGTTTAACTTCACTGCCATCACTTAAAGAAGAAAATAAAGGGGAGAGGGAAGTTTTATTTTTTTAATAATATCTTTTACTTTTCACAATATATGCAGATACTTTTCAAATTAACTTTTGCAAAACCTTGTGTTCTAATTGTTTTCACCTTCCCTTTCTCCTAAATGCCTCCCATAAATAGCAAGTAATCCAATATATTTTAAACATGTGCAATTCTTCCAAACATATTTCCACAATTATCGTGCTGCACAAGTAAAATCAGATCACAGAGAGAAAACATAAGAAAGAAAACAAAATGCAAGAAAACAATAATAAAAAGAGTGAAAATAGTATGATGTGATCCACATTCAGTCCCCACAAACCTCTCCAGATACAGATGGCTCTTGTGATCACAAGACCATTGGAACTGGAGCTAATCATCTCATTGTTAAAAAAAATAAGAAAAATAAAAAAAAAATAAAAAGGCCATGTCCATCAGAATTGATCATCATATAATCTTGTTGTTGCCATGTACAATGCTCTCTTGGTTATACTCACTTCACTTAGCATCAGTTCATGTAAGTCTCTCCAGGCATTTGTGAAATCAGCCTACTGATATTTTCTTATAGAAGAATAATAGTCCATAACATTCTGCCTCCAACTGATGGGCATCCACTCAGCTTCTAGTTTCTTGTCACTACAAAAAGGGCTGCCACAAACATTTTTGAACATGCAGGTCATTTTCCTCTTTTTATGATCTCTTTGGGATAGAAGCCCAGTGTGCTGCTAGATCAAAGGGTATGCAGTTCAATAGCCCTTTGGGCATAGTTTCAAATTGCTCTCAAGAATGGTTGAATAAGTTCACAATTCTACCAACAATGTATTAGTGCCCTTGTTTTCTCAAAGCCCTTCCAACATTCATAATTATCTTTTTCTGTCATCTTAGCTAATCTGGGAGGTATGTAGGGTACCCTAGAGTTGTTTTAATATGCATTTCTCTGATTAATAGTGATTTAGAACACCTTTTCATATGACTAGAAATAGCTTCAATTTCTTCGACTGAAAATTGTCTATTCATGTCCTTTGATCAATTATTAATTGGAGAATGGCTTGAATTCTTATAATTTTGAGCCAGTTCTCTGTATATTTTAGAAACATTTTAATCTTTTACAAAAAATAGTTTTTTGTTCCCCTTTTTACCTTTTTATGCTTCTCTTGTGTTCTGTATTTGAAAATATTTTTTCCATTCAGCTTCCTTTTTTCTTTCTTTCCTTCCTTCCTTCCTTCCTTCCTTCCTTCCTTCCTTCCTTCCTTCCTTCCTTCCTTCCTTCCTTCCTTCCTTCCTTCCGTCCTTCCTTCCTTCCTTCCTACCTTCCTTCTTTTTTCCTCTCTACTTCCTTTTATTCCTTCTTTCTTTCTTTCCTTCCTTCTTTCCTTTCAAATTTTGTTTGTTAAATTGTCATTGATTTATTTTTAAAGTACTTGGATTTTGCTGAGCCTTTCCCTAGTCTTCTTAGTATAGATGAAGGTTTCATCTCTACTACAGCCAGTAACATAATCCCCTTCAACAGATCCCCTATTCAAACATTTATCTTCAATGTTGTCTAGTTAAAAGACAAGTCAGAGACAGTAAACATTTATTAAGCATCTACAATTTGCAAAACATTTTATAAACATTGGAGAAGCAAAGACAAAAGACAAAAGCAAGCAAACAAACAAACAAAAACAGTCCATATCCTCAAAGAATTTCACAAATAAATTAATAAGGAAAGACAGTATGTAAAATTAAAAAAAAAAGTTGAAAAATAAAGTTGGGAATAAATGGAGGATATCTGTCACAGGGGCATGATGAAGTCCTATAGCTTGCATGGGAAATGATTTGTGAGTGTATGAGTCTTGGAACTCATTTGATCTTTCACAAAGTTCAGTTTCTGGAAGTCATGTTGGCCAGGAGAAAAACCAAATGGGAAACAATAAGGTAAATAAATTGGCTATCCTCATAAAATTAATATTGGAATATTCACATCTCCCAACTACTCCAATTAAAAGGAAGGAGTGTCCCCAGGGGCTGGGGTGTTGAGGAAATGTGAGTTTCAAAGTTGATTTGATCATGTAGAATAGTGAATTTCTGGAATCTCTGAAGTTTAGATTGGGAATTGGGTCAGAAGTGAGGATAAATAATACCTTTAACTAGAAAGTAGTTATTCTTTTCCACAAAACATTTAGAATAAATGAAATTTAATGTTTACATTTTTGATATAATTTAGATGTAATTTTTATATTTAGGGATTAGAATTTGAACACATTTGTATATTTTAATCCTTTCAATTAACATCACTTTTAGGGAGTAATATTTCAGCTATGTCATACTAGCTAATAGTTCAATTTGACTCAAGAATTGAATTTAATTTGAAGCATCATGAACTAGAAAGTGTTCTGAGAATAGAAAATTAAAAGATTAATTGCCGAATGGCATTGTATGACCTTGTGCAAGTCAGTTAAACTCTATGTGCCTCACTTCTCTTATGTGTAATATGGAGAAAAGAGTCTCTAAAGTCTCTTTCATCATGAAATCCTAGTTTCTTAGAAGTCTGCCTGTTCTTCCCACCTCACAGGACTTTGGGGAGATCAAATAAAGAGTGTTCAATGTATTGATCTATATTTTCTTGAAAGAAGCAACATTAAACAAATAGTGTGGATTTATTTCCTTGAAGTGATTCTGAAACATTTTTTTAATTTTTTTTTTTTTTCTCCTTAAAGTTTGGCAGCATGCTGGTTGATTTCTGGCCCTGGTTAAAGAGTAGTTTTGTTTTTGTTTTGATTTGTTTAGAAGAAAAATAAATCATATCTAAGTATTTCATGTTCTATAGTATCTCACATGTGTACTTTAATTTATGGAGATGAACCCGTTTTCAAAATTTAATGGATTATTGTGCCAGTTCTTTGTTCTTTCTTAATGGATAAGATATTTGCTGAATATCCTAATCATCTATCTCTTCTAATTTTTTTTCTTGAAGGCTGATTTGTTACATTACCTCAATGTTTCTACTGTTTTAGATTAATTATGAATTTCATGGCCACTTGTTAGCATGCTTATTTAATCTGTGAATCTCTGTTCTTTAGATACATTTAAAAGTATTTACAATTCACTTTGATTTTTTTGTCACATGAACTATGAGCACATTTGATATAACCTTTATTTTTTGTTTTCTTTCCCTCTTTAAAACTAAATACAAAATAAGAAAAAAATAGAAAAAAAAGAAGAGAGAAAAGGATTAAAAAAAAAAAAAAAAAAAAAAACATTGTCATGTGCCAAGCAGAACATCAAATAGGATTCAAAATATGTAATATTTTTTCAACAAAGCATGCATAACAAAAGACATTATATAGATGACTATCTTTTCTTTGCTTCCTTATAAATTATTCTTTTGTTTTATGTTTTTTCTCCTTTTGTTCTCCTATCTCCCTGAAGCTGACTGCAGTAGAAAATGAGTATGTGTGTTTACATGTAAACACACACATTCCTACACATACATGCAAACCCATAAATGTACACACATATACATACGCATTTACTCAGTTAAACATATATCTAAAGCAATATTAATTTCACTGATATAAAATGTAGATTTCTCTCTTGATTGAATCTGTAAGTTTAACATCAATGATTTCACTTGACGATGATCCTACTTTTTTCCCTAATGAAGTCTACTCCGAATCCTTATTTCCTTATTATATTGTTTTTATTTTTCACACATCTAGTCAGTGAAAAATATCTGAGGCTAAATTTGAATTCAGATCCTCCTGACCTATACCCTATCCATTGTACTATTTAGCCTCTTGTTATGTTTCTCTTATTTCCTATTTCCTGGACAAGAAAAAACCAGCAGAGATAATGGGGACAGAGAGGCTGGAAGAAGCAGGCATTTGCAGGAGAGTGGAGTTTTTGGTTTGGGGTTCCAAATCAGAGGGAAGACTGAAAGGAAATTGGGGCACTATGGTCGCTACCACAGGATTACAGGTCCTTACACTAAAAAGTTATCATTTTTTTTTTTTTAAATGAACAGATAAAGGAGAAAGGAACCAATCATAGGAACTTACTATAAGAGCAGGGAAAAACTGGGTTCATTTTCTTTTTTCTTATACATTATTATTTTTTTTATATACCTTTTTATTTACAGGATATATGCATGGGTACTTTTTCAGCATTGACAATTGCAAAACCTTTTATTCCGACTTTTCCCCTCCTCCCCCACCCCTCCCCCAGATGGCAGGTTGACCAATACATGGTAAATATGTTAAAGTATAAATTAAATACAATATGTGTATACATGTCCAAACTGTTTTGCTGTACAAAATGAATCAGACTGAAATAGTGTACAATTAGCCTGTGAAGGAAATCAAAAATGCAGGCGGACAAAAATAGGGGTAGTGGTTCATAGTCGTCTCCCAGAGTTCTTTCGCTGGGTGTAACTGGTTCAGTTCATTATTGCTCTATTGGAACTGATTTGGTTCATGTCATTGTTGGAGAGGGCCAAGTCCAGAAGAATTGATCATCATATAGGCTTGTTGTTGAAGTGTACAATGATCTCCTGGTCCTACTCATTTCACTCAGCATCAGTTCCTGAGCGTCTCTCCAGGCCTTCCTGAAATCATCTTGCTGTTTGTTTCTTACAGAACAATAATATTCCATAATATTCATATCCCACAATTTATTCAGCCATCATCCAATTGATGGGCATCCACTCAGTTTCCAGTTTCTGGTCACCACAAAGAGGGCTGCCACAAACATTCTTGCACATACAGGTCCCTTTCCCTCCTTTAAGATCTCTTTGGGATATAAGCCCAGTAGTAACACTGCTGGATCAAAGGGTATGCACAGTTTGATAACTTTTTGAGCATAGTTCCAAATTACTCTCCAGAATGGCTGGATGTATTCACAATTCCACCAACAATGAATCAGTATAGCTGGGTTCATTTTCACAGAAGGACAATAAATAAAAAACCTCTTCTACAGAAGACTAGAACAGCTGGTCTTTCTAATTAGCAGAGGTTCCTTCAGTGTTCCTGGTATCTGGGAGGTGGAAAGTTCCTATGATTGAGGCTGAGGCTCCCTGAGAACCCAGCTAGAGCTAGGGTTCCACTTGCAGTTTCCACAGAGATGGCCTGGAGGTGTTTACATTTCACACTGTCACTTTGTTAAAATTTGAAATCCCAAAAAAGCATATTAAATTTGATGTATAGAATTTACTGATTTCTGAAAAGTGAAAACTCCAAATTATCTGTGATTGACTAGAAGTTAAGTTTGTAGGACAAAGACCACCAACTCAAATAATCAAGGAGATTTCTCATGGTGAAAGCAAAAAGGAATTTTATTATGATCTCTGGAGAAAGGACATCTCCCTCCTAACAAACTGTCGGGCAAGAAGAGGAAAGTTATAGGAGAATCCCAAATTTTATAGCCCTAACTCAGAGAGTCCCAACCCACCACTGGCCTTCATTCCCCATGACTTGAAGGCAAGCTCACAATAAAATGAGAACATCCCAGATACAACGAATAAAAAATAGAAATTAACCAATAAAAATTATAAAAGCATGCACAATCATATTTCATACAACTCCTGCTAATGTGGCAAAGTCTCATAATAGTAGTCAGGGGAGGGAGATCTGTTCCTATTTCTCATAAATGAGATGATTTTTGGAAAATGAGACTGAGACTTATGGTTTGAATAAATTTATCACAGTGAGAAAATCTTTACCTATCACACTCTAAAGTCATCTGTATGCTATCAGGGGAAGAATTGAATGATCTTTGTGAAAATTCCTTCATAATTCCATTTTTGAGAAAGAATGATCCAACTCAAGATCTATAAAATTCTCCTAATGTCCATTTCTATATTGAATATACCAAATGATTTCCCAAGATCCTTTTCATAGACATAACACAATATCACTGTAGGTCCAAATATATATTTCTCTAGGTCCCTTATCAATATAGCATTAAATAATTTCTTCCCAAAACATCTACCAATGCTCAAAACAAGACAAAACATTGTATTTCTTATTCAGCCTTCACTAGAAAGGTTAGTTTGTTAGCTTAAAGGGTTGGTGGATGAGTGGGGGAATAAACAATAATAACAAAACAAAACAAGCAAATAAAAATCTTAGTAACTCTCAGATAGGTGTGGGAATCTCCAAAATGATGAAATATATGGACATGTGATATTGATGTTGGGGGTCTTCTAAACTAGAATGAAAACCATTTCCCCATACTCTGCTATAGTGTTTAAGATGCTTGGACTCAAAGACTCCCTTGATAATAAGACATCTAGGTGTGTTTTAATATTCAAAAGAGGGGGAGGAGATAAAACATTTATGAGTTGAGCTATCATATTTGATGTTGGTAAACTGCTAAATACCAGTGTTTTAAAACACAAAAATCTAACTATTCATAATTTTCATACTCATAAGCACACAATAATTTATTAAATATTAGTATTTAAATATTCAAACAAGCAAATGACATCACAAAGGAACTTGATTTATTTCAAATATACAAAAAACACACTGGCAATTACAGTCTAAGACAGAGTAAATAATTGGATACCTTCATTTTAGACTACCCAAGAATGAGAGTCTTAAGTAGTCAATTTATATGGTGGTCCTTGGAAATAGAAGGGTCCAAGAGATTTTCTGTATGAAGCCATCACAGTGTAGTAGTACTTTTAGACCAAATTCCCCTTACTTTTATTCATATTGATGGCCCAAGTTCCTGGAATATTGTTGAATATTTTAATTTCTTTAATTGTTCAAAGAATAATCTTAGTGAGTAGTTTTCTAATACTGTTGTTGTTCACAAGCACCCACCCATGTGTAGTTATGACAAGATTTATTAGTTTTTACAAGAGGTATTTTTTTTAAAAGATGTTAAAGAAAATTCTGTTTTTGTCTTCATTTTAAGCAATCTTTCTCCAAAACTGGACTTATTTTGCACAATAAATTACCTATGGAACATGGGCTCAAATTTAAAATAAAATAAAGTTGTGAGACATACATGTGAACAACTCACAAGTTCTGATTACCCAAAGTCCTTTTGTCCATTCAGAGGAACCTAATAAAGTTCCCTTAGGTACAGAACAATGCTAGATTCTGTGGGAAAGAGTCTTTCAGAGGGTCTAAAACTGGCATTCTCTCCATAATGAGGGATCATGGTGCATTTAGAGATTATGATGTCCTCAGACTAATGTCGTTCCACAAAATCTGATCGTTTTCCCTCTGTTAGCAGCTGCCATTTGACATGCCACAGTTATGTGTTAGACACTGATGGATAGAGGAAAGGAAAAGAAATAAACTTTCTTTTTACTGTCACACACTGCTCCAACAAATTTTTTTATAGTTTTCTAGCTACTTTATATGACCACTTCTCAACTGATTCAGAAATAGCATACTATTCCCTTTCTGCTCTCTAAATAGATCTGATCCTTTAGACCAATTATAAGATATTGTCTGTCATACTTCATACAATTATTTATCCAATTTATCATATATCCAATAATAAAAACTTTATATTTATTTATTTTTCAATTCTCCTTGAAGTTTTTCCAAACTTAGTTTGTACTTCTCATTGTTTTATTTATTTGAGCTATGTGATAGTTGTATGATTAATTTAGAAACATCCTTACATTTGGTCTATAAATTTCCAAGTGCTATATAATAATATCATTATTACATTCTTACTCTAAAGTTCCTCTTTGATGTTTCATTATTGAATCAATATGATCATAGTTTCTTAAAGTCTATACTATTGGAAAATTACCTCTAATCAATTAGAAAACATTCATGAACATACCCCCCCCAAAAAAAGGCCATTTGAAGACGACTCTAGCTCAATTTGGAAAGGCTGGTCACAAAGTTGAATACAGAATCATGATATGTATACACACACATACACATACATGTATGTGTATTTTTTTAAAATTCTTCAATGATATTTAAGGACAAATCATTGAAAAACTATGCTTTTCATCAAGAGGAATACCAAGATAAATAAAAGCATGGATTCCTTAAGTAACAAAGCAATCACAGAATAATAGAACATAGATTATAAACGAATAATAGAATTGTGCAAAACATCCCTGGATATGAATTTCTCTCCAACATTTCTGAAAAATGCTCATATAGCTTTGGCTTGAAAACAGATTGGAAGGAGGAATCCACTATCTTCCAAAGGAACCCACTCCAGTTTGATATAGTTTTAGTTGAATAAAAGTTTTTATTTATAGACAATCCAAATCAATCTTTTTCTGAAACTTAATGGAATTTTTTCTACATTGTTCTCTGGACCCAAGGAAAATAATATTAATCTCCTTTTTGATCCAATATCCCTTTAAATATTAATATCTTTATAGTCACAGCAATGTTTGGAAATACTTTATCAACCCAAAAATAATCATCAATAAGAATTATGTACAGTTATAAACATATGTTTTTATAAACACATTTATGTGGGCACACATTTTAAAATGGTAATGAAGAGACAATTCTAAATAAAAAGAGGATTAGAGATGTTTCTTGAATTGCACTAATATATATGTATGTATCTCCACATACCACACATATCCATATGCATGTTCAGTTTATGTAAATTGTATTATGCATAGAATATATATTTATACATGTGTATAGGCTAATATATGCATATAGGTAAATACATGAATATTATTTGATGAGTGCATCTTCAATTCACATTTCAGAATGCTGTGAATGGCCCTGGAACTTTCATTCTTCTTGCACTGCAGTTTCTACTTTAACTACTTTTGGCTCAGTAATTGATAATTCTTTGCCATAATTCATTACCTACACCACCACAGGAAATAAGTTTTGTCTGGGTACTTTTCTTCATCCTTGGATAAAGAAACAGAAAAGATCTATTCTCCTTGAAACATGATTAAGCCCTTTGAAGTTCTATGTATGAAATTCACATTTCCACGAGAGCAGTAGGCTAAGAGATGCAATGAGAAAGTGGTCCCCCAAAGAATAACTATCTACATTTATATAACACCAATCTCAGCAGCTCTAATAATGATACTGCAAGAAACAAAGAATGCTCATTTTCGCCTGCTTCCCTAGAGACAATATCTCCAATCAAAACTGATTATTTTTTCTATCCAGAATATCATGTAGAACTGGTCACAGGGCAGCTGCTCCTAATTCATTCCCTTGGTCTGCTTCTTGGCAACTCCATTATATTGTATTTAATTTTCAAGTAAATAACATATTAAAAATTGATCAAAAGAAAATAAATTTGATTCAGAAAGTGAAATAAAAGGGTAACTATATGGCTTGATCACATGGCATGCCTGCTCTCCCAAACCAGTGCTGGAAGTCTGAATTTTTGGCCCTTAAGGGGAAAGTGTTAGAAAAGTTGACTTGTTCTTTTTTTTTTAATTGAAATTCCTTTGTTTACCTCCTTGCAATAAAAGGATAGTTCCTATTCCTATGACTTCAACAGAAATTCCTATATATACAAACATTGCTTTACAATGGAATGTTGTCAGGCAATTTCATTAATATTAATTATGAAAAAATTCCTAGGCCGAGTTCATGATATTTCAAGGTAGATTTTCTTCTAACTTTGTGTAATCTGGTGATAATCTGCAGTTTGCCTCAGTCGGCAAAGCTCTGGCCCTGAAAGAATTGAGCTAAATTAAAATCCCATCTCAGACCCATAAGCTGTATGAGTCTGGGAAAGTACCTAAATTCTTTTTGCCTCAGTTACCTCTATCATCAAAATGTGTAGTTGTTTTTAATAGTAAGGTCATTGTGAGGATCAAATGAGATAATGATAAACTCAAAATGAGGCAAACTAAGGGCAGCCAGATGGTGTAGTGGTTAAAGCACTGATCCTTAAGTCAGGAAGACTTGAGTTCAAAACTGAACTCAGATATTTAATTCTTAGTAGCTATGTGATCTTGAACAAATCATTTAGCCCTGATTTCCTTGCCCCCAAAAATAATGTAAACTGAACATAAAATTTTGAGCATGATCATTTTTTAATGAAGTGAGATTTTATTAGTAAATTGGAGGTAAGCTTCCTCACTAAAGTGGAGACCTTAATTAAAAGGGGGCAGCTCTCTTATACAACACTTGTGAGTATAGAATTTTTACTTTGTAAGTAGGGAATAAGTTATGATTAGTTAAAAGAGCTTGACATAAAGAAAGGTGAAGTCATATGATGGGTTACAGAGCTGAGATGAGGGCTGGTGTGATTGGTTGATAATTGAGGCGGGGCTAGCAAGTCCCCTCCTTTCCTTACATGATTAAGAAATTTTCATTGTTTTAGGGCCAATTTAGAGATATTAGACCATACTTTGGTTAACAAATCCGATTTCCTTGAAATGAAGCTTGGTGATATAAAGATACTTGATCAGGCTAACTGGTGCCCATCTGCATTCCTCCATAATAATAGATTTCCTTGAGTCAAGAATAGAACAATGATTATCAGAAGAAATGGATTTCTAAAGAAATAATGATAAGTGAATCCAATTTCTGAACAAAATTCAGAAACAAACCACAAAAACTATGACAGGCATTATAGAGGAAATTAATTGTAAATAGAATCAATTTAAAGATAATATAAAATCAACTTTATCATTCAATAATATTTGTAAAAAGATTTGTTTGTTTTGTTTTGTTTCCTGTGCCTGATACAATATTGCTGTTGGCCCATAACTCTCAAAGAGGACTATGACTTCAGCGAGATGATGCTGTGATGTACAAGTGAATGGGATTTAAATGAGGAAGGTCTGTGCAAAATAAGCAACTTCATTTTTTCCTGAGTCCAGTGGCAAGATTTTTTTCCCCCCTGAGGCTGGGGTTAAGTGACTTGCCCAGGGTCACACAGCTAGGAAGTGTTAAGTGTCTGAGACCAGATTTGAACTCGGGAGTGGCAAGATATAAATCAGGACAACTGGTGATAGTCCTAGAGGCATTGGGAGACTTAGACCTTTTTAAGCTAAGATTTTTAATTTCTCCATTTGACTGAAGCAATGTCTAATCAGTGATGAAGGCTAAGTAAGAAAGAAAAATAAACTGTTGACTTCAAAAATTTACAATTATAATGTTAATAATTGACACTTACATAGTGGTTACTGTATATCTGACACTGTGTTAAGTATTAATTTGATCCCTAATGCCAATACTGGGAATAGGTACTATTACTCCTATTTCAAAGATGTAAAACTGAGCAAAATGAAATTTAAAGTGACTTAGTCAGGAACAAATTTCAAAGAATTTTATACTGAAAATTTTGTGTTTTTGTATGTTGTAATACTATTATGTAAGGAAGATTTATGGAAGAGTGGAAACATGACTTTGGGGGAAGAAAAGATGTTAATATTTGAGTAAAGTTACAGACATATACTACCTATGTGATTCTGGGAAAGTCCTGCAAATTTTCAGTGACCAGGCAACTCTAATATATATTGCTTTAGAAAAACCACAGGACAGAAAAAAAGTAAACAGAAAAAAGAAGTGAATATAACATGTGTTGAATTATATTTAATTTCCATCACTCTTTTTCTGGATTCAGATGGAGTCTTCTATCTAGATTTTATTGAGATTGACTTGGATCATTGAATCACTGAGGACAACCAAGACTTTCCTATTTAATCATTATACATTCTTGCCATTACTGGTACAATGTATTTCTGATTCTGCTTGTTTTGCTTTGCATCAGTTCATATAAATTTTTCCATGTCTTTGAAAAATCATCTTGTTCATTATTTCCTGTAGAACAATATTATCCTATTACCTTCATATATCACAACTTAATCAGTCATTCCCCATTTCTTGGGTATTTACTCATTTTCCAATTGTTTGCTACCACAAAAAGTACTGCTACAAACCTTTTTGTGTATTTGTGTCCTTTTCCATCCTTGAGATTAGGCAATTCTGAAAAACAAGTACATAAACAAACTATATTCTCTAATGAAGTGCTGGTCAGTACTGGAAAAGGAAGATCTTCAGTAAGAAATCCTTGCACTAATAAAATCTCATGGGTAATCCTACATGAATATTATTATGAAGAGTAATGAGAAACAAAACAAAGACATGTCTACACTGAGCAAATATATTATTTCTTAAAATGATTTTTGTTGATTTTTTTACATCATTCTGGTAATCTCCAGTATCCATTCCTTTTCTCTTCCCAAAGAGTCATCTTATATAACTAATATTATTTTTATAGAATAAAAGAAAAAAAAAAGGAAAAGGAAAAAAAATTTAATTTTTACTACAATTGATTGATACCTTGAAAAATCTAAAAGCTTGTGTAATACCCTTCTAAAACCTCCACTAAGTACAATTTGGATGTGTCATCTCAAATCTCTTCATTCAAAGTTTATTCTTGTTCTTTATAATTTTGTCACATTTACTTTTGAATTTTGGATGTGTCATTTTTCCTTTTCATTTATATTGTTGTAATCATTGTATGTATTGTTCTCTTGGCCCTATTACTTCTAGTCTGCATGAGATCATGTACATTTTTACTATGTTTCTCTGTATTCATAACATATATCATTTTTATAACACAATGTTTTTGTTGTTGAGTAGTCTCAGTTGTGTCCAATGTTTTATGATCCCATCTTGTTGTTTTCTTAACAAAGATACTAGAATGATTTGCCATTTCCTTTTCCAGCTCATTTTTATAGATGAGCAACTGAGGTAAACATAGTTAAGTGACTTCCACAAGTCACCTAGCTATTAATGTCTTAAACCAGATTTGTATTAATGAAAATGAGTCTTCCTGATTCCAAGGTCACTGTTCTCTCCATTGTGGCACATAGATTCTTAGTAATATTCCATTAGGTTCAACTACCACAATTTAAGCCCTCATTTCATGGACTTCTATATTGTTTTGTATTCTTTGTTATTCCCCCGAATGCTAAATTAAATATTTTGGTGTGAGTAGAAAAATTTTCTATGTTTCTTCTTATCAGTGACTTACTGGGATTAAAATTTCAGTATGGGATTCTGTGGTTCACATAATATGAATATCATATTAATTTTGCATGTATATTTTCAAATTGCTTTCCAAAGTCACTGAACCATTTCACAGTTCTCCAAACAAACTATTAAAATTCTTTACCCTATCCAATACTGGCATGTCATTTTTTATCTTTTTTGCAAATTTGTACCAGCAATTTTGCTGATACCTCAAGGTTGTTTTAATATGAGTTTCTCTTCTAATTAGTAATTTAGAGTGATTCTTTATATGGTAGAGAATTTAGCAGTCCTTTAAAGAACTATTTATTCATATTGTTTGATCATTTATATATTGGGAAATGGCTACTAGTGTTTGTGAGCATGTTTGTAAATTTTGAATAACAAAAATTTATTAGAGAAATTTGATACAAAGATTCTATCTTTTTTTCATTCAATCACTTAATTTCCTCTGCTAGAAGCATTAATTTCATCTGCATATATATATAGTTTTCTGCTTCGTTTAATCAAAGTTATCAATCTTATATTTTGTAATTGTCTTTATCTCTTAGTTGGCTAAGAATGTAACTCTTAGCCATAGTTATAGGAGGTATGTAATTAGTTTCATTTCTAATTTGAATAACTAATCTTTTACATTAATATCAAATATATTTATATTAATAGCATGCTTTTTTGCTAAGATCAAATATTTAGAATATATTGTGGAATATGGTGAACAAAAATCTTTAAAAATGTTTCGACATATAATATTTAGAATCAATGAAGAGTTCCTGTATTTAATTCAGAGTAGTGAATCTATTACCATCTTTTCATTCTCTATTGTGGACCCTTTAGTAATTCAGTAAAGTTCATAAAGCCTTAACAAAAACAATATTTTGGATACATAAAAGTAATTAAGAAATCCAATTTTTAAAATACAATTATTAAAATAGTTCTTAAAAATGAAAACTGGATTAAGTTATCCCTCATTTAGTATATTGGTATGTTGTGAGTTAGGATTTCCTACTTAAATTCAAATAACGATGATGATGATGATGATGATGATGATGATGATGATGATGATGATGGTGATGATGAAGAAATATTTATATAGCACTTTAATATTTGCAAAACATTTTGCAAATATTATCTCCTTTTAGCTTCACAAGAACTCCCGGTAGTTTACTGCTCTTATTATTCCCATTCTGAAAATGAAAAAAATTGAGTTAGACAAAGATTAATTGATTTTCTCAGACTTACACAGCAAGTAGCTAAGAAAGGATTTAGGATCAGGTCTTTGAGAGGTACCATAACACAGTGAGAAAGCTATCATAGGAATCATGAATAAATTGGTTGAAATATAGGTCCTTTAAGCTTTGTAATTTCATGATCACAAATCTCTTAGAGCCAAAAGAGATTGAAGTGATTGTGATCTGTATTGAAGAAGAGGTGTTTGCACACCTGAAATTCCCAAGTTTTATGAAAATACAGGGTCAGCTTTCCCAACAAATAAAGGTTTAAAATCCTCTCTCTGACGTAAAATTAAAAAAGGGTTCTGTTGACTGAAGTAAAAATTAAAGATGAGCCTGATTGAATTGAAGCATTTCTTTGTGATGAAAAGTGTAGTTTGTACCACTTTAGTGAACTCAAAACTTACTGATTCAAAAGAATACTGCATTAAAAAAAAAATTTAATGGACCATAAGAATGTAAAAGTAATGTATTGTTTTACAATCCATTTGAGCATTCTTAGAAAAAAAAAGCATTATGTTCTTGGTGAATAGTTTATGGGTCTTGGAGGCCCTTATAAATGTTTGTGTCGATTTCTGTACATTCAAAGGAGGCTGGTTTCATTAGCAAAGGTAAGTTGGATCATTTTTTTTTTTTTTTGGATTCAGCATAAAACTTGCTTTTCTCTCTCTATAGAAATCTCCATTTCATCTCAACAAAACAAGACAAAACAAAATACACTTTAGGAATAAACTATCAACAATATCAGAATATTGAATATTGCCACATTATAGAACTTAAGTGGTGACTATTTCTAGCCTATTATTTTTAAGTAAGTGCTTTTACTGGATTTTTAAAAAGTTAGTCATCTTTTCTTTTCATACCATAGCCATTTCTACTTGTATAACTATTCCTTTCCACTTGTGCCCTGAAAGCTTCCTAGTAAATTAACAATATCTGAATGCGTATACCACATTCTTCATTCATAGTAAACTTATCTCTTCTGAGAAATGGCAGTATATGAATTTTATGGAATATTTTTGTTCTAATAGAAACGATCAGCAGGATGATTCCAGAAAGGCCTAGAGAGATTTAAGTGAAGTGAATGGCACCAAGAGAACATTGTACACAGGTACAAGATTATGTGATGATCGATTCTGATGAACATGGCTCTTTTCAGCAATCAGGTGATGTAGGCCAATTTTCAATAGAATTGTGATGGAGAAAGCCATGTACATCCAGAGAGAGGATTGCAAGGACTGAGTATAAATCACAACATAGTATTTTTACCTTTTTTTGTTGTGGTTTTCTTGAATTTTATTTTCTTTCTCATTTTTCCCTTTTTGACCTAGGTGTTTTTTTTTTTTTTTTTGTGATGGAGAAAGCCATGTACATCCAGAGAGAGGGAGAGGGAAAGAGGGAGACGGGGAGAGGGAGACGGGGAGAGGCAGAGGCAGGCAAGTGTGTTTTGAGATTCTCCCTCTGGGAGCAATCTTTTTCCTAAAAACTCATCAGTGTTCAACTGCCTTTTGACATTGGTATCGTCAATTTTTTTTTTTTTAATGGAAACAATAATAACTCATATACTAAAGGTGAAAGATAACAGATGGAAATCTATATTGAACATTAATGTCTTATAAGGTCAAGAAAAAGTAAGGGCAATTTTCTTATAAGGTAAAGCTATGCCTAATGGGTCAATAGCATGATAATTCCAAGGTATGTTGAAAATGTAAGACTAGAAAAGCAAATCCATTGAGGCACATCAAGGGGCAGCAATCTCATCACATCAGTCACAACACACTTACATTTATTTTGAATGTCCTTTCCCTCAAATTCAACAGTGCCCTGTCTCTTCATGTCTCCATCTCCCTTTCCTTTTCTGTCTCTTCATGAAAACATGTGGTTTCTAATAAAATTTGTACTATAAAGAACACTAAAGAGGACATGAGGCTTAATGGATAGTGTTTTAGCTGTGACATCAGAAAGGCCCGATTTTAAATACTGCAGATAGCTATGTAATCAAGAGTAAGTCATTTAATGCAATAGGTACCCCAGTTTTCTCATCTGAAAATGAAGATAACATGAACAATAAGATCAAATTGCTGCAGTGAAGACCAAAAAAGTTAATCTACATAATTTTTTTTGCAAAATTTTAAGTATTATAGATTTATGAGATGATACTATTAAATAATTCTCTTTCTTATTTCCTTCAACACATTGTTAAAAGATTGTCAAAAAGGGAAGGATGTGAAATACTTTTAGATAAAGCACGAGTGTCTAACTTAAATAAGAAATTCATATTATCATGGATGAAAAACAACAAAAATTAGTTTATTTTAGCATAATTTCCTGTCATCTTTCCCATTATAGGTTAGTCATGAAGATTGTAATTTCACTGATCTCAAATTATATTTTGTTTTAAAAAGTATTATAGTTAGTATACATAAAAGTTGTGCTACTCAGACAAGGCAATTAAATATATTTTAAAATTCATTTGAATAATTTTCCTAGTTTGGCATGCATCTGTTGAAAAAACAGTAGCTATAAAACTGAGAATAGCATATGAATTTTTCAGCTTTATCTATTTGGACATAAAATCTTAAACATTTCCTTCTTTCTTCTTCTCACTTCCTTCCTACCCTCTCTCTTTTTCTCCTCTCCTCTTCCCTCCTCTCCCTTATTCTCCTCTCCTCTTTTTTGTCTGTTTTTTTTTTTTTTCATTTTTGAACAAAATCTAATTTAACATCATAGTTAATTATGATTATTTCAAACACCGAATTCCTGAAAGATGCTGCAAAAACCAATGACATGAGTGAATGTATTCCATAAAATTTACTGAGTGGATTATAATCCACATTATTTAGATCTGAAAATGAACCAATTATATCTTAAGAATTGTTCAAAAGTAGAATGATAAGTAGAAGAGGGAGTGAGTTTTCCCTCCCTGCAGGTCTCCAAGCAAAGTCCAAAAAGCACCTTTGACATATGTTGTAAAGGGATTCTATTTCAAGCATGAATTGGAATAGATGGCCTGGTCTCATTCATCTCAGATGTTCTATGATTATATGCTATAATTAATTCACCCCAAACATGTTCCTTTGTACATTTAAGATTAACCTCCTCAAATAGATGTAAAATGAATGAGACTCAAATTTATCATCCCCATTTATGTAATTTTTTTGTGTAGAATGGTATAGATTATCACACAACAATGCCGAGTAATTCCTATTCATTTTCTACCTTAAGTTTGCTATGAATAATCCAATTTGATAGAAGACACTAATTGAATACTCAGACTATCTCACATATCCCATGTTCTTGCCCATATTCATTTTCACTCAACTACTGTCCTAATTATATCTTGACTCTGCTTCTCCATTTCAATTCCTTCTTTATTATATGTTATATTCTTTTGTCACTTTCCATGAACCTACCAAATATCTTAGATTAATGCTATTTTTTCACTTCATGGGAGACTTTATTGTTTCATAACTTCCATCCCAAGATGTAATTGGTCTCTCTAACTTGAATCTCTTTGTAATCTATCTATCTCTTATATCATTGTGAATGTGGCTTTTGTTCGTCACCAGACTGAACTCCAGTGGTTTCCCATTGCTATAAGGATCAAATATACATATAGATCCCACTGCTCTAAAAGTCCTTCACAATTTTATCTCAACTTATCTTTTGGGGGGATTTTTATATGCCAATTTCATTCCTAAATTTTAGGATTTATCCATAATAGATTTTTTTTTTTCCTTTCTGAACTCAAAACTCCACTTTCCAATTATTTTTCTTTGGTGCAAGCTGTCTAACCTTCCCATAAATGCACCCCTTCTTCATCTCTTCTACTTATCCTCCAAATTGAAGTGCAGACACTGAATCATGGAACAATTTTTTAACTGATCTTTACTGTCACTAACTTCCTGAATTGAACTATCTTATTTTATTTTGTGTATGTTTTGAATGTTTACTCAGTATATACATATATGTATATATATATATATATATATATATATATATATATATATATATATATATGTGTGTGTGTGTGTATATAAATATATATGTATATATATATATATATATATATATAATATTATACATGTATCTATGTTGTATCCCTTAATATAATGTAAATTGCTTGAGAGGGAGGATTGTTGAATTTTTTGACTTTGTATGCTCAAATACCAATTTTAAGGGGATTATGGAAAGGCTTCTAAGACAAGATTTGACTTTTACCTGCCTTGAAAGACAATAATAGTGACCAGGAAGAGAAGATATGAAGGGAGAGAATTCCAAGGACCTTAAGCATACTGCACACATTTTTTATCAGTTTACTTTAATGTTCCCTCAGTTGAGGGAATATTTCATTTGTTGATATGTAAACAAAAACTTGAAATCACAGGTTTAAAATGAGAATGACTTGAAAGGCTGCCTAGTCTAATCTCCTCATTTGAAGAGCTGAGGAAATTAAGGCTTAGGAAGGATAAATGCTTTGCTCAAGAACAATGGAGTGGTAGGAAGCAATAGAGTAAAGATTTGAACTTTTTTTTTTTTTTTTTGTTAAGTTCAATTTTTTTTTTTTTTTTACTCTTGACATTCTTCTTTCCTAAAAAAACAATAGGCATTCAATAAATGTTTATCAATTTGAATTGTATTATACTTATTTTTATCATATTAATATAAATGGATTGAATTGTGGTAATATTCACCTATTGTTTTTGAAATAACTTCATATTTAAAGTAGGATCACCATTTGAGAGAATCTAGTAATGGCCACTGAAACAAGGGAAGCCTCAAATGTACAGGATTGATGTGGATGGTTCAAGGGATTGGAAGAGTACTAACATATTCCCTGCCAAAGAATATGTTATAGGTTATATGCATTATATAGATTCTTATTAAGAGACAAAGCATCAAGGTAGTAATAGCTAAAATTCAGCTTCCAGTGTGCTAAGAACCATAGCCAGTTTGTCTTTCACATTTCTCTCTACTATGTCAAAAAATCCCATTTCATGTTTCCAGGAGTATTTTCCTTGCCTAAGTACTTTATATGTTAATATAATAATTTTTATTAAAATTTTATGTTATTACTTTCTCTTTTAGATAGGAACAATAAAAAAATCCTTCCATATATGATGCATTTTGTCCTTTCTTAAAGGTGTCTTTTGAACGTAACAGAATTGCACAAAGGTGATGAAGATTGGAGGATGGCATCTGTTTACATTTATGGTTTTTCTTCATTTTGAGTAGACTGATGCCTGGTGAATATAAAAGAGATAAGACTAATTTTTTTTTTTTTAAAGAGACTATATCTTCAGAAAATAGCTTGATGGGAAATACAAGAACTATAATTTTAAAAAGAAATCAAGGGACAAAAAAAGGTAAATAATAAATGGAAAGGATTTTCAAATTGTTCCTTTCAAAAGCTGAGAAATACATTTATAGATTTTGATAGAGTCAAAATATACTCTAATGCAAAATTTTTGTTGAGTTGCTATTCAGGTAAGTAAGCAAAGAGATACCTTTGAAAGTGAAATTATTTGCAGGTTTTGTAATATGGAAGGTATTTACGATTCTTTTATACCAGTAAAAACTTTCCTCAACCAATTGCTCCCATCCCATTATTACTCATTTTGTCCTCTCCATCACTTACTTTTTTTTATAATTAATTTTAATTATAGCTTTTATTTCCAAAATGCATGCAAAGATAGACCTCGATATCTACCCCTGAAAAACTTTGTGTTCCAAATTTTTCTCCTGCCTTTCCCCAATATAGTTTATTGTGATCCATATTCAGTATCCAGTTCTCTTTCTGGATACAGATCGCTGTCTCCATCACAAGTCAATTGGAATTGGCCTTAGTCACCTCAGTGTTGAAAAGAGCCAAGTCCATAAGATTTGATCATCATATAATCTTGCTATTACTGTGTATAATATTCTCTTGATTCTTCTTATTTCACTCAGCATTAGTTCATGTAAATCTCTTTAGGCCTCTCTGAAATAATCCTGCTGATCATTTCTTATAGAGCAATAATATTCTATCACACTCATATGCCATAACTTATTCAGCCACTCTCCAACTGATGGGCATCCACTCAGCTTCTAGCTTCTTATCACTATAAAAATGATTTTTACAAATGTTTTTGCACTTGTGGGTCCTTTTCCCTTTTTTATGATCCCTTTGGATACAAACCTAGTAAAGACACTGCTGGATCAAAGTGTAAAGGGCAGGAATTTTCCAGAAATATACTTAAGGCTCAGTGTGATTGATTTAAACAAGATGTTAACTTGGTGGAATTGATAAGACAGTGGTTATCTATATTAGCATGTGAGATCTCTAGTTCAGAGAATTGTCAGTTCTCTAGTTCAGTATGATTGATTTAATCTTACAACAAATAACAGTTCCCTAGTGACATACTCAGTATACTGTAATGACGTAATAGTAATAGAACATATAAACTGGGGACAAACTCAGCCAGAGAGAGAGGATATATGTGGATTTCTTTTGTATCCAACAATTTTGCTAAAGTTATGATGATTTCTAGTAGTTTTTAAATAGATTCTCTCTAATTCTCTAAGTAAACCAGCATATCATCCACAAGGAGTAATAATTTTATTTTTTTCATTACCTACACTAATTCTTTCAGTTTCTTTTTCTTCTCTTATCGCTAAAACCAATATTTCTAAAACAATATTGAATAGTAATGGTGATAGTAGGTGATCTCCCAGCACAGTTGTTGCCACTTCTGGGTGTCTGTAGAAGAAGCTTGGAACATCCTCTCCCAAAAAGTAGATTTCAACTTAAAAAAAAAAAAAAAAAAAAAATGAGTAAGTAAAAAGGCAAAGTGAGCTGTACTTGTAGATGGATTCTTTAGTGAAAGAAAACATAATTCAAACCCTGAGGAGAATAAAAGCAGATTGTTGCTAGATGAAGCCCCAAAGGGTTATATACCCTGATATCTACCACACAAGAAAAAAATGAAAAAGGATCTTAAAAGAGAGCTAGAAGAAAAATGGAGAAAGGAAAGGAAAACTTTGCAAGAGTATTTGGAAAAGGCTTATAACTCATTAAAAGATAGATTAGAAAAAGAAAACAACTCCCTGGGGGAAAAAAAAAAAAAAAAGAATATGTGAAATGGAAAAGGTAAAGAACTCCCAGGAAAACAGAATTTGTCAATTGGAAAAAGAAAATAACTCCTTAAAAACATTTTGTGAGATGGAGGAAAAAAAAAAAAAAAAAACATGGAACAAAACAACTAATTTAAAAACTCAATTGGGGGGGGCGGAGCCAAGATGGAGGAGAAGAAACACACGACTCAGTGAACGTCCTCACTCCCTCACAACCAATTAGATAAATTAAGTCTCAGAATTAGCTCAGGACTGATAGATACCACAAGGACTGGAAGCACGACTTACCAGCTGAAGAGAATCTGGAGTTTCAACAGGAAAGGTCAGTTCTCAGGGGAGGAATAAGAAAGACCAGCACAGACGGTGGGGTAGGGGCACACTGCGCCCATTGCGCTGGGAGGGGCTCTGGGATCAGAGAAGCCACTGAGGTAAAGGAATCTGGCACAGGCTGTTAGCTCTTCTCTGCTAATTATTTAGCAGTTCAGAAGAGAAAGCCAAAATATTTTAAAACTCAGATTAGATTTTCCCCGATCCTGGGGGGTGACTCAGCAGATCTCGGCACCAGGGGGTGTGGCCTCAGCTACCTCCTGAGAATAGTTAAGAGATTGACAAGTGGGCGGATACGGCCCAAGGCAACACACACGGCCTAGCTTAGCTGGAGGGAGTGGAACTCAGCTCCAGGAAGTCCCAGAGAAGCGGAACCTTTGAACTAGGGACCCCGGTTTCTGGCAGACACTTCCGGTTTGAGCGCAGGGGCTTCTCACGTCACCTGCTGCAGACGTCCACTCCCCACCCGGACACATAGGCTGAGCTTCTTGCTGTCTTTACTATTCTACGCCCTCGAAGCACAGCAGTGCTAATCACCTCTGAGGCACTTCCAGGGAGGGGGTGGGGAACTCTCTCCCAGAGCTCTCTCTTAGCGCGGGCGCGGGGGCCACTGCATCCATCCGGTCTGGGAGG
This sequence comes from Sminthopsis crassicaudata, assembly GCF_048593235.1. Lineage (NCBI taxonomy): Eukaryota > Metazoa > Chordata > Mammalia > Dasyuromorphia > Dasyuridae > Sminthopsis > Sminthopsis crassicaudata. Next base: position 228,145,641 of record NC_133622.1, on the reverse strand, counting down.
AAGCTGGTAAAGAAGTAAATAATTTCCTACCCCAGGGACAGACCCCAAAACATTTTTTAAGTATGAGCAAAAAAGCTAGAAAAACTATAGATTCCTTCTACACAGAGAAAGAGCGGGTATCCAACCCCGAGGAAGTTGACAGCAAAGATTCAGAAGATAACAACCTAAAGGGGAATGATTCCTGCCCCCCATCACATAACTCTCTCCTAGAAGAAGCTCTTAAAAAATTGAGGGAGATCGAAGAAAAATGGGGAAAGGAAAGAGAAGTTATGATAGAGAATAACAACGTCCTGAAATTGGAGTTGGAAAAAATAAAGAATTCACAGGAGATGCAGGGAAACAAAATTTATGAATTAGAAAAGGTTAAAAAAACACAGGAAAGTAGGATTTCTGAATTGGAAAAGATAAAAAAGTCTCAAGAAAATAGAATTTCTGAATTGGAAAAAGAAAATAATTCTCAAAAAAAAAAAATTAGGGAAATGGAAAAAAATTCAATAGAGCAAAATAATTCATTTAAAAACGAAATTGGGCATTTACAAAAAGAACTAAAAACTGTGAAAGAAGAAAATAACTCCTTAAAAGTCAGGATGGAACAAATAGAAATGAATGATTCACAGAGAACCCAAGAATCAGTCAAACAAAACAAAAAAAATGAGAAGCTGGAGAACAACGTCAAATACTTACTGGGAAAATCTATAGACCTGGAAAATAGATCTAGGAGAGATAATCTGTGGATTATTGGACTTCCAGAAAACTATGACCAAAAAAAGAGCCTAGATTCTATTTTACAGGAAATTATCAAAGAGAACTGTCCAGAGATAATAGAAACAGAAGGGAAAGTAGATGTGGAAAGAATTCATCGAACTCCTTCTGAAATAGACCCTAAAAAAAGAACACCACGGAATATTGTGGCTAAGCTGCAGAATTACCACACAAAGGAGAAAATCCTGCAAGCAGCTAGAAAAAAACAATTTAAATACCAAGGTGCCACAATAAGGGTCACCCAAGATCTGGCTGCCTCCACATTAAAAGATAGAAGGGCCTGGAACCTGATATTCCGTAAGGCAAAAGATCAAGGACTGCAACCAAGAATGAACTACCCAGCTAAGTTTAGCATCTTTTTCCATGGAAGAAGATGGTCATTCAATGAAACAGAGGAATTCTATATGTTTCTAAGAAAAAAACCAGACTTAAACAAAAAATTTGATCTACATCCACAAGACTGAAGAGAAACAGAAAAAGGTACACAGAAACCTTGAGAACTGTAACTCTGTTGTGGGTATATAAAAAATACTCAAGGATAATTTGATTTTACTGATATAAAAGAAAAAAAGGGGGGTGTAGTAAAGGGAAGGAGGTCGGTTCAGAAAAAGGGGAAGGAGTGATAAAAAGAGGGAAACTACATCCCAGGAAGAGACATAGAAAATACACCATATCTGAGGGAACTTAGTGAGGGGGAGAATCATTGTGTGAATCTTACTCTCATCAGAAGAGGCTCAAAGAGTAAATAATTAACATATTTGTTTTTCAGAGAATTTTCTCTCACCTCATTAAAAGGGGGGAGAGGAAAAGGGAAAAGGAAAAGGGGAATAAGTGAAGGGACTTGGAGGGAGGGGGGAGGGATCCTAAAAAAAAAAAAAAAAAAAAAAAAAAGAGGGAGGGTTGCGCGTCACAAGGGGGGTCTGTAAATTAAATATCGGGGAGGGGGATCAGGGGGGTCAAGGGAAAAAAGCATAATCTGGGGATAATACGATGGCAGGAAATACAGAATTAGTAATTTTAACTGTAAATGTAAATGGGATGAACGATCCCATCAAACGGAGACGGATAGTAGATTGGATCAAAAAGCAGAACCCTACAATATGTTGCCTACAGGAAACACACTTAAAGCAGGGAGATACATACAGAGTAAAGGTAAAAGGTTGGAACAGAGCCTATTATGCTTCAGGTAAAGCCAAAAAAGCAGGGGTAGCTATCCTTATCTCAGATCAAGCAAAAGCAGAAGTAGATCTCGTTAAAAAAGATAAGGAAGGAAACTATATCCTGCTGAAAGGTAGCATAAATAATGAAGCCATATCAATACTAAACATATATGCACCAAGTGGTATAGCATCTAACTTTCTAAAGGAAAAGTTAAGAGAACTGCAAGAAGAAATAGACAGTAAAACTATAATAGTGGGAGATCTCAACCTTGCACTCTCAGATTTAGACAAATCAAACCACAAAACAAACAAGAAAGAAATTAAAAAAGTAAATAGAACATTAGAAAAACTAGGTATGATAGACCTTTGGAGAAAACTGAATGGCAATAGGAAGGAATATACTTTCTTCTCAGCAGTTCATGGATCCTATACAAAAATTGACCATATACTAGGACATAAAGATCTCAAAATTAAATGTAGGAAGGCAGAAATAATAAATGCCTTCTTCTCAGATCACAATGCAATAAAAGCTACATTCAGTAAAAAGTTAGGGGTAAATAGACCAAAAAGTAATTGGAAACTGAATAATCTCATCTTAAAGAATGACTGGGTGAAAGAGCAAATTATAGAAACAATTAACAATTTCACCCAAGATAATGATAATGATGAGACATCATATCAAAATCTTTGGGATGCAGCTAAAGCGGTAATAAGGGGAAATTTTATATCTTTAGAGGCTTATTTGAAGAAAATTGAGAAAGAGAAGATTAACGAATTGGGCTTACAACTTAAAAGGCTAGAAAAAGACCAAATTATAAACCCCCAACCAAAAATTAAACTCGAAATACAAAAATTAAAAGGAGAAATCAATAAAATTGAAAGTAAAAAAACTATTGAATTAATAAATAAAACCAAGAGTTGGTTTTATGAAAAAGCCAATAAAATAGATAAACCTTTGGTAAATTTGATCAAAAAAAAGAAAGAGGAAAATCAAATTGATAGTCTTACAAATGAAAAGGGGGATCTTTCCACCAATGAAGAGGAAATTAGAGAAATAATAAGGAGTTACTTTGCCCAACTTTATGCCAATAAATTTGATAACTTAAGTGAAATGGATGACTTCCTCCAAAAATATAGGCTCCCTAGATTAACAGAGGAGGAGATAAATTGCTTAAATAGTCCCATTTCAGAAAAAGAAATAGAACAAGCTATTAATCAACTCCCCAGGAAAAAATCCCCAGGGCCAGATGGATTCACATGTGAATTCTACCAAACATTTAAAGAACAATTAGCCCCAATGTTATATAAATTATTTGAAAAAATAGGGGATGAAGGAGTCCTACCAAATTCCTTTTATGACACAGACATGGTACTGATACCTAAACCTGGTAGATCGAAAACTGAGAAAGAAAATTATAGACCAATCTCCTTAATGAATATTGATGCTAAAATCTTAAATAAGATATTAGCAAAAAGACTTCAGAAAATCATCTCCAAGATAATACACTATGATCAAGTAGGATTTATTCCAGGAATGCAGGGCTGGTTTAATATTAGGAAAACTATTAATATAATTGACCATATTAATAATCAAATTAATAAGAACCATATGATCATCTCAATAGATGCAGAAAAAGCATTTGACAAAATCCAACATCCATTCCTACTAAAAACTCTTGAGAGTATAGGAATAAATGGATTATTCCTTAGAATAATCAGGAGTATATATTTAAGACTGTCAGTAAGCATAATATGCAATAGAAATAAACTGCAACCTTTCCCAGTAAGATCAGGAGTGAAACAAGGTTGCCCACTATCACCATTACTATTCAATATAGTACTAGAAACGCTAGCCTCGGCAATAAGAGCCGAGAAAGAGATTCAAGGAATTAGAGTAGGAAATGAGGAAATTAAACTATCACTTTTTGCAGATGACATGATGGTATACTTAGAGAACCCCAAAGACTCTGCTAAAAAGCTACTAGAAATAATTCAAAATTTCAGCAAAGTGGCAGGATACAAAATAAATCCACATAAATCCTCGGCATTTTTATATATCACTAACAAAATGCAACAGCAAGAGATACAAAGAGAAATTCCATTCCAAACAAATGTTGAGAGTATAAAATATTTGGGAATCCATCTACCAAAGAAAAGTCAGGAATTATATGAGAAAAATTACAAAACACTTGCCACAAAAATAAAATCAGATTTAAATAATTGGAAAGACATTCAGTGCTCTTGGATAGGCCGAGCGAATATAATAAAGATGACAATACTCCCCAAACTAATCTATTTATTTAGTGCTATACCAATCAGACTCCCAAGAAACTATTTTAATGACCTAGAAAAAATAACAACAAAATTCATATGGAAGAATAAAAGGTCAAGAATTGCAAGGGAACTAATGAAAAAAAACTCAGAGGAAGGTGGTCTAAGTGTACCTGATCTAAAGCTATATTATATAGCAGCAGTCACCAAAACCATTTGGTATTGGCTAAGAAATAGACCGGTAGATCAGTGGAACAGATTAGATACAAAGGACAAAAAAGGGTACATCTATAGCAATCTAATCTTTGACAAACCCAAAGATTCCAACATTAGGGATAAAAATTCATTATTCGGAAAAAACTGTTGGGAAAACTGGAAATTAGTATGGCAGAAATTAGATATGGATCCACACTTAACACCATATACCAAGATAAGATCAAAATGGGTCCATGATTTAGGCATAAAGAGGGAGATAATAAATAGATTAGAGGAACAGAGGATAATCTACCTCTCAGACTTGTGGAGGAGGAAGGAATTTATGACCAGAGGAGAACTAGAGATCATTATTGATCACAAAATAGAAGATTTTGATTACATCAAACTAAAAAGTTTCTGTACAAATAATACTAATGCAAACAAGATTAGAAGGGAAGTAACAAATTGGGAAAATATTTTTAAAAACAAAGGTTCTGACAAAGGTCTCATTTCCAAAATATATAGAGAACTGACCATAATTTATAAGAAACCAAACCATTCTCCAATTGATAAATGGTCAAAGGATATGAACAGACAATTCTCAGAGGAAGAAATTGAAACTATATCCACTCACATGAAAGAGTGTTCCAAATCACTACTGATCAGAGAAATGCAAATTAAGACCACTCTGAGATACCACTACACACCTGTCAGATTGGCTAAGATGACAGGAACAAATAATGACAAATGTTGGAGGGGATGTGGGGAAATTGGGACACTAATACATTGCTGGTGGAGTTGTGAAAGAATCCAGCCATTCTGGAGAGCAATCTGGAATTATGCCCAAAAAGTTATCAAACTGTGCATACCCTTTGACCCAGCAGCGCTACTACTGGGATTATATCCCAAAGAAATACTAAAGAGCGGAAAGAGACATATATGTGCCAAAATGTTTGTGGCAGCTCTTTTTGTTGTAGCTAGAAACTGGAAGATGAATGGATGTCCATCAGTTGGAGAATGGTTGGGTAAATTGTGGTATATGAAAGTTATGGAATATTATTGTTCTGTAAGAAATGACCAGCAGGAGGAATACAGAGAGGGTTGGAGAGACTTAAATCAACTGATGCTGAGTGAAATGAGCAGAACCAGAAGATCACTGTACACTTCAACAACAATACTGTATGAGGATGTATTCTGATGGAAGTGGAAATCTTCAACATAAAGAAGATCCAACTCACTTCCAGTTGATCAATGATGGACAGAGGTAGATACACCCAGAGAAGAAACACTGGGAGGGGAATGTAAATTGTTAGCACTAATATCTGTCTGCCCAGGTTGCATGTACCTTCGGATTCTAATGTTTATTGTGCAACAAGAAAATGATATTCACACACATGTATTGTACTTAGACTATATTGTAACACATGTAAAATGTATGGTATTGCCTGTCGTCGGGGGGAGGGAATAGAGGGAGGGGGGGTAATTTGGAAAAATGAATACAAGGGATAATATTATAAAATATATATATATATATATAATAAAAAAAAAAAAAAAAAAAAAAGAATGCCTGTAGTTTCAACAAGGGAAAAGAGAGTACTATACTCAGTATAAATATAAAAGTACGTAAAGCCAAAGCATCAGAAAAAAAAAAAAAAAAAAAAAAAAAAAAAAAAACTCAATTGGGGGAATTCCGGCCAAGATGGCAGCATAGAGGCAGACAGCTGCTTGAGCTCCTCGTTTTCTCTCAGAACTTACTTCATGACAAGCCTTGGAATTAATGCTTGACCAGAAAAGAAACCCACAAATAATCACCAAGAGAAGACATCCTTGAAATTCGCCAGAGAAGGTCTGTGTTTGCTTGGGGGAGGGTTGAACAGACTGGGCACAGACTGAGGGCAGACAGCTCACACCTATCAGACCTGAGGGGGAGGGGTGTGATCTCTGCCTTTTAACCCAGTGTGGATGTTCTGTCTTGGCAGCAAGCCAGGAGCAGCAAAGAAGGTGTAAACACTGGAGTTGAAGAATAAAACCACAGAAATTTAGCATCTCTCAGGACCTGGCCACCCTCACCCCCACCCAGAGTGACTCAGCATATTCTTAGAGCCTCAGAGTGCAGATGCAGCACAGCCATCTCTGTCCTGTTAGTGCCTCGCTGCTGTCTCCCTCAGTCTGTAGAAGAAGCCCATTAACACCATCCAGCCCCATCCCCTGCCCAGAAACAAACCAATTGTTTCTCTTGTCAATTTGTTTTCTTCCATTCTGCTCTTGACAAAATGAACAAAAAATTCAAAAGGACTCTAACCATTGACAGCTTCTGTATGGAGAGAGAGCAGACTTCAAATACTGAGGAGACTAAAAGCAGACTGTCCCCAGAGGAATCCCCTAAGGGGGATATGAGCTGCTCCTAAATACAAAAGAATCTCATAGAAGAAATCAAAAAGGCTCTCACAAGAGAGCTGGAAGAGAAATTGGAAAAGGAAAGGGAAGCTTGGCAAGAGAGCCTGGAGAAGTCATCCCACGCATTTAAAGACAGAGTGGATAAAGAAATCAAATCATTGAAAAACAAAATTAGTGAATTAGAAAAGGTAAACAACTCCAAGGAAAACAGGATTAGTGAGCTGGAAAAAGAAAACAGCTCTCTAAAAAAAATAAATGGATGAAATGGAAAAAAATTCCATAGAAGAAAAAAACTCACTTAAAAACTCAATTGGACAATTACAAAAAGATATAAAAAAAGTGAGTGAAGAAAATACATAATTGAAAATTAGACTCGAACAAGTAGAAATTAATGACTCAAGGAAAAACCAAGAAGTAGTTAAGCAAAACCACAAAAATGAAACAATTGAAAAGAATATCAAGTACCTTATTGGAAAGACAACAGACCTGGAAACAGATCCAGGAGAGACAATTTGAGAATAATTGGACTCCCTGAAAAATGTGAGGAAAAAAAGAGCTTGGACACTATTTTCCAGGAAATTATCAAAGAGAACTGTCCAGATGTTTTGAAAACAGAGGGTAAAATAGACATTGAAAAAATTCATTGATCACCTACTGAAAGGGACCCTAAAATCAAAATGCCAAGAAATATAGTGGCCAAGTTCAAGAACCATCAGTCAAAGAAGAAAATACTGGAAGCTGCTAGAAAAAAGCAATTCAGATATGGAGGAGCCACAATAAGGGTAACCCAGGATCTAGCAGCATCCACATTAAGACAATGAAGGGCCTGGAATATGATATTCTGAAAGGCTAAGGAACTTGGTATGCAGCCAAGAATAACTTACCCAGCAAAAATGAGCATTGTTTTCCAGGGAAGAAGATGGACATTTAACAAAATAAATGAATTCCATCTATTCTTGATGAAAAAACTACACCTACACAAAATGTTTGATCTTCAAATACAGAACTCAAGAGATTTCTAAAAAGGCAAAAAAAAAAAAAAAATCTTGGCAACTATATTTCTTCCATAAAGATATGTAAAGAACACATGTATAATTTGTCCTAGAAACTAGAGGTGGAAAGGAAATTATATCATAAAAAAAGTGTAAAGTGGTGGTACTACATCTCATGAAGAGGCAAAGTTAACCTATTATATCTGAGAGAAAGAAAGGAGGGATATGAACATAGTGTGTATCAATAGACATATTCGATTTATGGTGAAACTTCTTCCACTTCATTGAAAAGTGAGAGGGAAGGAGCAAGCTAAGGGGAAGGGAATACATAAATTGTGAGAAAAAGGGGTAAAATAGGAAGAGGAACTTTAAGGAGGGGGAAGGATACTAAAAAGGGAGGGCTGTGAAAAGCAAGTGCTGTTCACAAGTTTAATACTGGGTAGGGGGATAAGAGGGAAGGAAAGGAGAAAAGCATAAGCAGGGGTTAATAGGATGGCAAGCAATATAGAATTAGTCCTTCTAACCATAAATGTGAATGGAGTAAACTCCCTCATAAAGAGGAAGCAGTTAGCACATTGGATTAAAAGTCAGAATCCTACTATATGTTGTTTACAGGAGACACACCTGAAACAGGGTGATACATTCAAACTAAAAGTAAAAGGGTGGAGCAGAATCTACTATGCTTCAGGCAAAGCCAAAAAAGCAGGGGTAGCCATCCTCCTCTCAGATCAAGCCAAAACAAAAATTGATGTAATTAAAATATATAGGGAAGGGCTTTATATCCTGCTAAAGGGCAGCATCAATAATGAAGCAGTATCAATATTAAACATATATGCACCAAGTGGTGTAGCATCTAAATTCTGAAAAGAGAAATTAAGAGAGCTGCAAGAGGAAATAGACAGCAAAACTATAATAATGGGAGATCTCAACTTTGCACTCTCAGAATTAGATAAATCAAACCACAAAATAAATAAGAAAGAAGTCAAAGAGGTAAATAGAATACTAGGAAAGTTGGATATGATAGATCTTTGGCGAAAGCTAAATGGAGACAGAAAGGAGTATACTTTCTTCTCAACAGTTCATGGAACCTATACAAAAATTGATCATATACTAGGGCATAAAAACCTCAAAATCAAATGCAGTAAGGCAGAAATAGTAAATGCATCCTTTTCAGACCACAATGCAATCAAAATTACATTTAATAAAAAGCCAGGGGAAAATAGACCAAAAAATAATTGGAAACTAAATCATCTTATACTAAAAAATGATTGGGTAAAACAGCAAATCATAGATATATTTAATAACTTCACCCAAGAAAATGACAATAATGAGACATCATGCCAAAATATGTGGGATACAGCCAAAGCAGTAATAAGGGGAAGTTTTATATCTCTAGAGGCCTACTTGCATAAAATAGAGAAAGAGAGGGTCAACAAATTAGGCTTACAACAAAAATTGCTAGAAAAGGAACAAATTAAAAACCCACAGGTACACACAAAACTTGAAATTCTAAAAATAAAAGGTGAGATTAATAAAATTGAAAGTAAAAAAAAACTATTGAATTAATTAATAAAACTAAGAGTTGGTTCTATGAAAAAACCAACAAAATAGACAAACCCTTAGTAAATCTGATTAAAAAAAAGGAAAGAGGAAAAGCAAATTGTTACATCTTGAAAATGAAAAGGGAGAACTCACCACTAATGAAGAGGAAATTAGAACAATAGTTAGGAGCTACTTTGCTCAACTTTATGCCAATAAATTAGATAACTTAAATAAAATGGAAGAATACCTTCAAAATTATAGCTTGCCCAGATTAACAGAGGAAGAATTTAATAGTCTAAATAGACCCATTTCAGAAAAAGAAATAGAACAAGCTATTAACCAACTCCCTAAGAAAAAATCCTCAGGACCAGATGGATTTACATGTGAATTCTACCAAACATTTAAAGAACAACTAACTCCAATGCTATATAAACTATTTGAAAAAATAGGGATTGAAGAAGTCCTACCAAATTCCTTTTATGACAGAGATATGGTACTGATACCTAAACTGGGTATGCTGAAAACTGAGAAAGAAAATTATAGACCAATCTCCCTAATGAATATTGATGCCAAAATCTTAAATAAGATATTAGCAAAAAGACTACAGAAAATCATCCCCAGGTTAATACACTATGACCAAATGGAATATATATCCAGAATGCAGGGCTGGTTCAATATTAGGAAAATTATTAGCATAATCAACTATATCAATAACAAAATGAACAAAAACCATATGATCATCTCAATAGATGCAGAAAAAGAATTTGATAAAATCCAACATCCATTCCTACTAAAAACACTTGAAAGTATAGGAATAAATGGACTATTCCTTAAAATAATAAGGAGCACATATTTAAAACCATCAGTAAATATAATATATAATGGTGATAAATGGAACTTTTCCCAGTAAGATCAGGAGTGAAACAAGGTTGCCCACTATCACCATTCCTATTCAACATTGTACTAGAAACACTAGACTCGGCAATAAGAGCCGAGAAAGAGATTCAAGGAATTAGAGTAGGTAATGAAGAAATCAAACTATCACTCTTTGCAGATGGCATGATGGTATACTTAGAGAACCCCAAAGACTCTGCTAAAAAGCTATTAGAAATAATTCAGAACTTTAGCAAATTTGCAGGATACAAAATAATCCACATAAATCCTCAGCATTTTTACTCATTACCAACACAATCCAATAGCAAGAGATACAAAGAGAAATTCCATTCAAAATAACTGTTGATAGAATAAAATATTTGGGAATATATCTACCAAAGGAAAGTCAGGAATTACATGAGCAAAATTACGAAACACTTGCCACAAAAATAAAGTCAGATTTAAATAATTGGAAACCCTTATGTGCTCTTGGATAGGCCGAGCAAATATAATTAAGATGACAATACTCCCTAAACTAATCTATTTATTTAGTGCTATACCAGTCAGACTCCCAAGAAACTATTTTAATGACTGAGAAAAAAATAACAACAAAATTCCTATGGAAGAACAAAAGGTCGAGAATTTCAAGGGAAGTAATTAAAAAAAAAAAAAATTAAATGAAGGTGGTCTAGCTGTACCTGATCTAGAACTGTATTTAAAGCAACAGTCACCAAAACCATTTGGTATTGGCAAAGAAATAGACTAGTTGATCAGTGGCATAGGTTAGGGTTTACAGGGCAAGATAGTGAATGAAAATAGCAATCTAGTGTTTGACAAACCCAAAGATCCCAACTTTTGGGATAAGAATTCATTATTTGACAAAAACTGCTGGGAAAACTGGAAATTAGTATGGCAAAAATTAGGCATAGACCCACATTTAACACAACATACTAAGATAATATCAAAATGGGTCCAAGATTTAGGCATAAAGAATGAGATCATAAATAAGTTAGAGGAACATAGGATAGTTTACCTCTCAGACTTGTGGAGGAAGAAGGAATTTGTGACCAAAGGAGAACTAGAGATCATTATTGATCACAAAATCGAAAATTTTGATTACATCAAATTAAAAAGCTTTTGCACAAACAAAACTAATGCAAACAAGATTAGAAGTGAAGTAACAAATTGGAAAAACATTTTTACAGTTAAAGGTTTTGATAAAGTCCTCATCTCCAAAATATACAGAGAATTGACTTTAATTGATAAGAAATCAAGCCATTCTCCAATTGATAAATGGTCAAAGGATATAAAAAGACAATTTTCAGATGATGAAATTGACTCATATGAATATTCCAAATCACTATTGATCAGAGAAATGCCAATTAAGACAACTCTGAGATACCACTACACACCTGTCAGATTGGCTAAGATGACAGGAACAAATTATGATGAATGTTGGAGGGGATGTGGGAAAACTGGGACACTGATGCATTGTTGGTGGAGTTGTGAAAGAATCCAACCATTCTGGAGAGCAATCTGGGAGGGAATAATAATATATCAAATGTTACATAAAGTTCAATAAAGATTAGAAATCACAGAACAGTTTTGAAAGGGGCCATTTCAGCCCTATAATTCATATTAGATGCAGATGGAATATCCTGTACCAAATTCTAGCAATTATATCACTTCTGTTTGAAGGCTTCCACAATAGTAGAATCTTCTACCTATAAATAAGGATAATTGAATTTTTGGACAACATTTGCTGATATTAGAGTTATCAGTTTCAGTAAAGTTAGGTAGCACAAACTGAATTATAACAGTTCAAGGAGCAGTTAGTAAAGAAATCCATGCATAATGTATAGGATACTTTTTTCTGTAATTTTTTTTTTTTTTTTTGTAAGGAAGTAGAGAGATTTTTCTCTTTATCATAATCAATGAAGTAAAAGAAAAAAAAAAACAACTAAACAGAAAATAAAGAGAAAAAAACAGAACTAAATAGAAAACTTTATCTATAAACACAGGACTTGAGAAGAATAGAAAGGTAAACAGGAGAAACATATATATTTAAAGGTTAAAATGTTTACATCCCTAAATAAGAAAAAGATATCTGTAAATCTTGAGAACTATATCTGTCACTGGGACAGGCAGAGGGGGCATCATGTGGACTGAAGGTGTGATTGTGAATGGACTCTGATGTGTAATATCAAAGAAAAAGATATTAAGGGGTGGAAAAAGGTTTGTACTGGAAAAAGAGGAAAGGGGAAGTATAATGGTACAATTAGTCACATGAAGAGGTGTAAAAGACCTATTTCAATCCAGGGATTGTGTAAAGAAGTAGGAGGAGAAGAAGGAAAGAAAAGAGAGGGGCAAGATAGAAGGGAGGGCAGAAAAGATTAGATAAGGGGAAGATAAGATAGTGGGTGGTCAGTAAAAAAAAACCAAAAAACAAAAAACAAAAAAAAAACACTCCTAAGGGAAGCTGGAGAAGGGGTCATAAGAGATAAGGTACTGCGTAAAAAAACACTCCTAAAGATGAGATGTAAAGAGAACAAATATATATATATATATATATATATATATATATATATATATATACAAGGGAGAAAATAGGATGGAGAGAAATAAAGAGCTAGTAATCACAACTGTGAGTGTGAATGGGATGAACTCTCCCATAAAACAGGAACAAACAGCAAAGTGAATTAAAAAAAAAAATAGAATCCTACAAAATGTTATTTATAAGAACCATATTTTACATGAAGGGACAAATACAGAGTAAAGGTAAAAGGCTAGAACAGAATATGTAATGCTTCAGCTGAAGCAAAAAAAAAAAAAAAAAAAAAAAAAAAAAGGAAGGCTAACTATTCTGAGCTCAGATAAAGCAAAAATACAAATAAATCTTATTAAAAGAGAAAATGAGGGAAAGTACAACTTGATAAATGGTACTGTAAAAAATGAAATAGTAATTATACTAAATGTGTATATACAAAGTCCTAGAGCAGCCCAATTCCTAGAGGAAATTTTAAGCCAGTTAGAGGATGAAATAGACAGCAAAACTACATTAGTGGGGGACCTCAAACTTCTCCTCTCAGAATCAGAAAAAATTTAACCACAAAGTAAATAAGGAAGAAACTAGAGAAGTTAATAGGATTCTAGAAAACCTAGATATGATAAACTTTTGAAGAAAATTGAATAGGAACACAAAGGGATACACCTTTTTCTTAGCAGCATATGGCATTTACACAAACATTGGCCATAAATTAGAGCATAAAAACATCATAATCCAATGGAAAACAGAAATAGCAAATGTTTCCTTTTCAAATTACAATGCAATAAAATTATATTCAATAAACAGGGAAAGATAGACTAGAAACTAATTTTAAATAATCTAATTCTAAAAAATGAATGGGTCACACAACAAATCACAGAAACCATCCATAATTTCATTCAAGGGAATGACAATAATGAGACAGTATACCAAAACCTACAGAATGAAGCCAAAGAAGTTCTTTGGGAGAATTTTATATCTCTAAATAGTTACATGAATAAAATAGAGAAAGAGAAGATCAATGAATTGGGCATACAACTAAAAAAGCTAGTAAAAGGACAAATTAAATTAAAATTAAAGTAATTACCCACAATTAAAAACCCTCAATTAAATACCCAGTTAGAAATTCTGAAACTCAAAGGAGAGATGAATAAAACTAAAACTTAAAAAAAAATTATTGATAATAAAACTAAGAGTTGTATTTATGAAAAAAATAACAAAATAGATAAGCCTTTGGTTAATTTGATTAGAAAAAACAAATCACCAGCAGCAAAAATGAAAAGGGCGAATTTACAAACAATGAAAAAAGATATTAAAGCAATAATTAGGAGCTACATTGCCCAACTCTATGGTAGCAATTCTGACAATCTTACTGAAATGGGTGAACATATACAAAAACATAAACTGCCCAGTTTAACAGAAGCTTAACATTTTGGTAAGAGTATATTAGACCCTCAAAGTATAGGCACAAGCACCAAGGAAATACAAAAATATAAGTTCCCTCTTTATTATCTCTAGCCTCTCAAATCAGTTTGCTTGTTTGGGGACTCATACATGGGTCCTTCTGCATGTAGAATCATCAAGAACCATTGTAATTTCTTAGTTATAGAAATAATAGAATGATAAAAGAAGTATTTTAGTGATTCAGGTTTATAGCTGTTAATTACCAGCAACAAAATGACTAGAAGTGAAAGGTTTCATTACAGGAAATAGCTACTTGAATATAAACTATGTGAAGCTACATGGGATAGTGGATAAGACCCCACCTCCTAGTCAGTTCCTTTAGTCAGAAAGACTTGAATTCACTTCCCATCTCTAATACCTCTTGATAACCCCTGGCCAAATGTCTTAATTTATTTAAGTATTCCCAACACTCTCTAAATCATTAAATTGCATAGAAAGTACTGATCATTAATACTAGTTCCTCAATGGGAGCTCTATGAACTAATGAAAGTATAAGTCTCCCTCAAGTAGAAATTGGACAATCCTAGTCAATACAGTAGAAAAATACACTGAGAAGAGAAAGTGAATATTAATTTTGATGGTTTACTAATGTAGATGGTCCATTGGCCACTGAAATTCAACATACCCAAAACTAAACCTAAAGGAAAGTTAACAACAAAACAGAAAACAAACAAAAAAGAAGCAAAAAGGAATTGTCATTGATAAAGTTCTCAAAAAGAAAACTAAAAAAGAAAAAAAAAAAAAAAAAAAAGCAAAAACTCTTTGGAATTGAAACTTTATAAATTGTAGTTGACATGGAGAAAATTTCAACAAAACCTTCATTTTACAGATGAGGAAACTGGGAACCAGAGATGTTAACTTGTTCAGAGACACCCAGACAATAAGGCTAGATTCAGAGAGAGATTTCTCTCACTTCAAGTTTAACATACTCTATCCACTACATTAATCTATTTCTCAAAGCATATGGATAAACCACATTCAGAGGGAGTTCCTTGAACTCACCCATGCCTACCCTTTCTGTGATTCTTGCTGTGCTTCTTTCCCATCAATCCTCTCCACAGATGTAATCACAATTGGAATTTTCTGCTAGATATATAACTTGATTATTTAGGGAGAATGGAGATTGAATGATGTTCTATTGAAATCTAGAAAAAATTAAAAAATATAAAGGTAGTCAATTATTTGAATAGCAACAACAACACTTTTGTTTTGTTATGTACATCCATATGATCCATTGATTTTAGTATATGATGTTCATAAAAGGATATGGTTTGGGGAAGGGTGCTTTTGAAAACTGAATAGTTTTATTTATCAACATAAATAAGCAAGTGAAGATGGTAAATAACTTCAGCTCAAAGTTTTGAAAACTTCAAACAAGCCCTCAATGCACTGCAGGTTATTACTCATCTAAAATGACAGTAAACAGCATTTCATTCCAGCGCAGGATTACTCTAAGATCAACACTGAAATTAATCAAACTTCCTTGATTAATCAAAATTATGTATTATCACCCTGATTGCAATCACCTATCAAAGAATCATTTCCCACTGTAATTTGGATGAAACGTAATCAGTACCAAGAAGCCAAAATACTGGAGGTCTGTGCACCCACAAATCCAGTTGGCAATTGTCCATTAGCCATTTAGAGTGGACAGGAATAAGTTAAATCCAGGAGGTCTAATTGTGTTGCACCCCTCACTAGGACCCAGATAAACACTTTATAAAACTAAATAGATTGTAATCAGTATGTACAATGTACTTGTACTCTCATATTTCATCAGTTTTGAGTGTTGCTTTAAGCAGTTAAGTTTGCAAGGAAAAGGCTGTTTTTATTTGGATTTCTTTGGAGTGCCTTTAATTTTATTCCATGCTCATCTCACCAAAAAGACAGGGTGAGCCAGCTAGAAACTCTTAATGTATATAGACTGATTGAAGTGGAATAAGCCCATTCAGCCTAAAGAATCTGTTGAAGTAGAATGTCCACAGCAGCTGTGAGCTTCCGGATGCTAGTTAGTCTATTGGGCTTGTTTGTCTCAGGATACAGGCAAAGTTTCACCTTGAGAATTTCTCTTAGCCTTCACTGCAGGTAACCAAACTGATCTCTCTTATGATTAAGGGATATATATATATATACACACATACACACACACACACACATATATATATATATATATATATATATATATATATATATATATATATACACACACACATACACACACACACATATATATATATTTCTGTGACCCAAGGAAGAACTTCCTTTTCATCACTCCTGGCTTCTACTATTTCCATGCCTTTGCACATGCTGTCCCCTACTCATGGCTCTGTTTTACTTCTACTCATCATCCTGCACTCCTATTTTTATCTATTTTGTATTGCTTATCAAATTACATATTCCCTCCCCCTCATTTTAAAAATGTCACTTTCTTGAGGGCAGAAAAAAATATTTTGGAGATTTTATTTTTTTTGTTATTGTTAGTGGAAGTAATGTTGTTGTATGTTGATTCCCAATGATCCTCTATATATCTTGTTCATAAATTACTAACCACATGTTGTCTCACCCCTTAGATTTCAAGCTCTTTGAAAGTAGGGACTACTTTTACTTTTTTTGTATTCTCAGCACTTAGGACATTTCTGGGACCATAGCAAATGCTTCATATTTAAATATGTACATGTGCATACTTGTGGGTCCACAAGACCTACTAAAATTCTTACTAGTCGAGACTGGCTTTTTGAATTCATTCATCAGAAAAATCCCAGGTGAGGTAACTTCCATTAACTAAGTAGGACTCTACCTTCTTTTAAACATAGCCTTGGAGAGTTGCTTTGAGAAACTAAGTTGCTTAAGTGATTGGTCCATAGTCACTGATTGTTATTAAATCCTCAATGACTTAATGAATGAAAAGATGAATGAGTTCTCTTGGTCCCAAGGAACAATTCTGAGACAGGAGAGATCACCAGAAGGAACTTTGGTCAGATATCATGACTTGTGTCAAAGTACACCTCCCAAACCCCAATCACACCATCCCCCCCAAAATCACATATTACTCCCACTTTTTAAAAGGTCTCTTGTAACAAAGTAAATAATGACCTCACAGGGGTGTGCATGAGACCGTTCATGTTACTAAAACACCTTCACCCCCCCTTTTTTAATTGACAGAAATCTATTTTCTCTTCTTCCCATCTCTTACCACCCTAGGTAGAGAGGGGGAGAGAAGAAAATCAAATGACTTACAACAAATGTCCAAAGTCAAGAAAAATAAATAGCTTCAATGAGTGTATACAAGAACTGTACATGGCTCATTCTGCACCCTAATTCTGTCACTTCTCTGTAATACATAGCACTATTCATCTTCAATCCTCTGAAATCACAAAAAGTTTAGACAATTACAACATCAGTATAAAAACAAACAACTTTGAATATCCTTAATCTTAAAGGATGTCAGAAAATTGTTCAGGAAGGGCAAGGCAACTGAAAACACACTTTCAGAGAGAGTGTATTTTCTCTTTCTCTGAGAGAGAGAGAGCTCAGAGAATCTAGAGCATCTTTGAGCCAGATAATCTCCTTTTTCTCTGTACCTCATTTTAAGTATTTCCTGCCTGGTCATTAGAATAGGTGATATTCTGACTTTTAGATCACTTAGGCTGAATGAGCAAAAAAAAAAAATATTTCCTGGAGATTACGATATACATTTTTGAGGACCATCCTAATGATAGGAGGAAACCAAGGCGAGAACAATTTCCCTTGAGCTCTCTGGGGAAGAATGACAGTGATTGATGATGATGATGATGATGAGTAAAAGGAGGAGGAGGAAGACAATGATAATTTATTTGATTCAAATTCATAATTACTCAATTCTTAAAATCAGCAATGTATTTTTACATCTTATTCTACCTGACCCTCCCAATAACTCCGTAAAGCACTTTATCCAATTTTTTTTTTTTTTAATGTAGATAAGGAAAGTGAGTTTGAGAACTTAAAAGTATTTCAATGTGGTCACAAAAGTAGATTAATAAGGTAGATTTTGAACTTGTCTTTCTAACTCCAAGATTATTTCTCTATTCATATGGACACACAGAGAGACACATAGACACACACATAAGCATCAAAAAACCAAGTGATTGATCAACAAACATATTTAAATGTTCAAACTATAATAGGCACTTGTTATAAAAATACATAATTTAAACAATCTTTCTGTTCAAGGACCTTAAATTATATGGGGTGAAATTTTATTTATATAAATACACAGAAATATGTCTTCATATAATATATTATTATCTACTAATTATTTTGTATTACTATTATATTTGAAGTCATTTGTCACTTTATAATAATTATATAATATGCAATGTGCCTTTAGAATAATAAATAGCTTAGAAAACAGGACTTTAAAACATTTGGTGAGCTTAGTAGTAAAAATAATTTTAAACAAGTAATATAATTTTGAAGATGAAGAGATAATTAAAAATACAAACAAAAAAAGATGAAAATGAAATTCAGGATCATTAGTTTGCTGATAACACTTATATTTTTATTACTATTCTCATCATCATATAAAAGTTATCAGAGGCTAGGCCAATGGAACATAAATCCTGTCCATTTTTACTCAGCTAGAGACATGTCTAGTCCTTAGACAAATGATGAACTGTTGTGACTTGTTATGTAAAGACTAGTTGAAGGCTTCTTCTGGATCATAATCATAATCACGTGTACTTATAATTGTTAATTTTTTGGCTACACCATCTATTGTTCTGGATGAATTGTGATCTGTCCCAGTTAGAGAGAGAGAACTTTCCTAGAAATCTTCACTTGACCTTGTCATTCCCTTAAATTTTTATCCTTTTATTTCTTCTCCCATTCACAAACTATTGCCAAAGTTGGCTTTACATTTCTTCATTTTTTTTTCCTTTTTTCTTTTTTCTTTTCTTTTCTTTTTTTTTTTTTTTTTTTTTTTAGTATAAAGTCTCTGACTTAATTCTCAGTCCCTTGAAATCAGGTTTTTGATCTCATTCTTCAACTAATGAAAACACCCAGTTCACCAATGAATCAACTGCTAATGTATGGACTTTCTTGACCTCTTCTGACTTTTGACAAAAGTTTTCATTCTTCCTGGACATTCTTTCCTTTCTCAGTCTTCAAGATGTTGTTTCTTGATCTTCCTTCTACTTGCCCAGCTGCTTTTTTCTCAGCTTCATTTCTTGAATTCTTTTCCTTCTCCTACCCACTTAGTAAGGGTATCTTATCTTTAACTACATTATTTACTTTGATAATCTCATCAGCTTCTAGGGATTCAATTATTATGTTCATGAATAATACTCCTGAATGTCTTTTCATCCTCTTTCTCGCTCCTACATACTAGTTCTCTATATAACTATCTGTACAACTTCTCCACTCATATCTCATCAGTACCTGAAATTCAACATGATCAAAACATATCATTTTTACCCAAATTTTCCATTTCCTGATAATATTGTGAACCAGGCACCTAGATTCACACAGTCACTCTTGACCCTTCCCTTTCTATTCCCTATATGTAATCAATGGTCAGATTTTAAACCTGCCATCCATAATAGCTCACACATATAAAATATTCATTTTATTCACATAGCTCCTATCATAGAATAGGCACATTTCCCCCTTTTCCTGTATAATATTAATAGCTTCTTAGTTATTTATCTTGTCTCTAGTAACTCATCTCTCTTATATAGGCTCTGTATAGTATATGTGATGAAATACATACACATATGCAATATATGTGATAAAAACTCCTGATCTTTTTACTTATTTCCTCAAACTCAAAAATATTTAAGTGACTACTAGATTTAAAAAAAAAAATATATATATATATATGTATATATATATATATATATATACACATATATATATAAAATGTAATATATATATATATTTCTACTTAGATTTATATTCAATACAGATAGAAGTAGTAGTAGAGAAGTAGTGTGTATGTATATCTTTATATATAGATAGATATAGACATATCTATCTATCTACATACATATACACATAGAAACATAGATATTCTTAGTCATAGATGAAGATATATATAGAAGCATATATAGATCCGTACATATACAGTGTGTAAATGTGTGTGTGTGTGTGAATGCTTGTGTGTGTGTGTGTGGGTACATCTAGCTATATATATGAGGCAGGGGGTACAGTAGATTGAGTGCTGGTCCTGGAGTCAGGAAAACTCATTTTCCTGAGTTCAAATCTGGTGTTGTACACTTACTATATGACTCTGGCTAAATCACTTAATCCTGTTCACATCAGTTTTCTCATCTGTAAAATGAGCTGGAGAAGGAAATGGCAAACCACTGCAGTATTTGTTAAGAAAACCCAAACGAGTCATTAAGACTTGGACATGAGTGAAAAATAACTGAAAAAAATCTATATACATATATATGTATATGTGTATATATATATATCTATATATATATATATATAGATATAGATATAGATATATATATGACAGAGACATACTTACAATTTTCCTTCATGTATTCTGTAGTAGTCTACTAGACAGCTACCACACTATTCCTTGTGCAAGACATCATATTCCCTGATTTTGTGATTTGGTATAAATAAATCCCTATATAGTTACCATGTATTCCTCCTTTCCACTGTCTCAAAGAATTTTAGTTGTCTATTTCCTTTTATGTTTATTTTTGAAAATTATAATGAACCTATTTATAAGACTATTTTTTTAAATTGAGTTACAAATTCTCTCCCTTCCTCCAGCCTCCCATTCAGTTACTGAGGAGTCAAGCCATATAACATTAATGATACATATTTTCACATTAGCTATATAATAAAAAGCAAGAAAAACAAAGTGAAAAAAACATATTTCAATTGTGCTCAGAATGTATAAGTTCTCTCTCTGGAGATGGATAACATTTTTCACTGAGTCCTTCAGAATAGTCTTTGATCATTTTCTTGAACAAAGAGCTCTAGTCTTTCACCATTGATCATTACAATATTACTCTTATATGGTACTATAATCTCTTGCATCTATGCACTTCAATTTGCATTATTTCATATGTTTTCCAATACATATTTCACTGAAATAATTTCCCCTATCATTTCTTCTAGCCTAATAGAATTATATAGCACAATTTGTTCAATCATTATTCAATTGATTAGAATCCCTCAATTTCCAATTCTTCACCACGTCAAAATGTGCTGATACACATATGTATGCACATATATGAATATGTATATAATTACATGAATATAGTTTCCGTTTTTCTTTGGATACAGATGTGAGTGATAATGATGGGTCAAAGGAAAAGTACATTTTTATAGCCCTTCCGGTATAGTTCTCAAATGTTCCTTAGAATGGGTAGATCAATTCACAACTCTACCAACATTTAGTTGAAGATATTAAATTTTATCTTCAACTTATAATATTTCTTATTGCTGTCAATTATTAACACTTTCTTGATATTATTATATAATATTCCACATTTACTTTTTTGCTTATAATATACATATCCTTTGTTATAAATATATGTGTCTTCAGAAATTGATATAGTGCTTTATACATAACAACAACAATGAAATAGCTAGCATATAAATAGTTTTAAGATTTGCATCTAAGTTTCCAAATGTTTTATTTTACCTTCCCAACAATCTGGAAGATAGATTACTAGTATTATCCCAAATTAACAGTTGAAGAAACTGAGACACAGAGAGGTTAAATGATTTCTTATGGTCACACAATGAGAAATATCTGAGATTTGATTTGAACTCAAGTCCTCTAAAATTAAGTGCAACATTAAATTAGCTGCATCATCTAGCTGCCTCCGAGTAGCACATAAGTGCTTATTATTTTTTTAAATTGAATATCAAATATCTCATTTCATAATTAGAACATATCTCCTTAAACAGATATTTGCTACTTAATAATATAAAATGACTTTGATATCTAAGTATAGTGGATCATTCTAATTTTTTGATAAGTTCTGATCAATATTGTAGCAACTCGTAATATAATATGCTACATAAATGCTGAGGTTTGTTATACAACAGAATAAAATCAATCTGGTAAATTAAGAAAACTATATTGCATTTATGTAATATAATAAAAAGTAATTTAGGAATATAATAGTACTTGAAATATTAAATATTATATTAGTGAGTTTAATATATATCAGTAAAGAGGATAGTGATAACAGTTGTATGTAAAACATTCTTTTATAAAGGAATTATGGATCCTACTGAATTAATTTATTGAATTTAATCCATTCAGAATATGTTGGGCACTTAGTATATAGACAACTTTATGATGGACATATAAGAAGGTTGAGAGAGAAGATACAGAGTAATAAATCTTTTACTAAATAGTACCTGTTAATATTTGCCAGTGTGTACCTTTATAGTTCATTGATTAAGTAAAAAATTCATAGGATGAAGAACCATGAAATCATACCACATAAAAGACAGTGTCTGTAGATATTTATAGAGAAACAGTAAGAGGAAATAATAAAGACATAATCTGCCCCATTCGCAAGATTATTTGAAGACATATTACAAAAAATAATGGAACATTAATCTTTTTTTAACCCCTTTCCCTCCCTCCTCCTCCCCAAGGGCAGAATCAGAGACCAAATGTACAAAAATTACAAAACAATTAATTTTATTTGATATCAAGAAAATCTTTCTGATATTTTAGCTATATCCTAGGCAGAAGGTTTATGTTTATAGAAAGTAAGTTACACCTGGATTGCATGTAAAGTATATTGCACAGCAAATTTTTTTTTGTAAATAAAGATTATATTAGCTGTTTTCTAACATTTCTTCTCACTTTGTATGTTTTTTTTTTTTAAAGGTTTTATGATTCCTTGAACCAAGTTATAAAAACAACAACAAAAACAAATGGACCTTCCAAAAGTCCTTCCTGATCTTCTTAGCTTAAACTTCATATTATGTGTTCTCATTCCCAGAGTTTATATAATGAGCTCAAACAGTTCTAACAAACAACCAAAAAAGCACTTGCTGCCCAAGCAAGTTTTTTAAGCTCTCTCAGCTCCAACACAGATGGTCTATCACTTTCTGTGCCCCTACTGACTTTTACAGCAATTATGGAATGCTTCTTCTGTGCTCATAGCTCAATAGAACTTTCATTTTTTCCCCTGTTGTTTCTGGAGAATGGGGCTCAGAACATCCAAGATTATACTAGTATGTTTTAATGTGCTGACATATGGTCTCTTTAGATTTGAAGGCCCTGTGTGATCTCACGGGTCATCCCAAAATGTACTTAGCTCAAACATTGAAAGATTACTCCCTACACCAATCGACACTCCTATTCTCTAGTCAAGACTAATATTTAAATAAAATGCAAGCATTTCAGAATTTCCTGTTTCATAAACAAAGGTAGATATTTGTTTATTTTTTTCTCTCTTTAAAAAAAACCAAAAAAACAAAAACACACACACACACACACACACACACACACACAAAAACAACCTTCCCTACTATGAAGTTAAAATAATTCTAATTACTGGTTTATTTCTTCCTTCTGTAAAAAAATAAATGATAGTCATTGGTGCAGCATGTGAGACAATGTTATCAATTCACACCAAATCCACTGGATCATCTTGGAAGCTTATAATATATTTGTATATCCCTTTTCATTGTGGGATAGTTTTGAGTGTGGAAACTTTAAAGTGAGGCAGTCTTCAAACCAGAGGGGAATCAGTTATAAAAAATCATAATATATTTGGAGTAGAATCATGGCAGAAGAAATGTAATAATCTTTAGAGATTACTTAATCACCCCCAGGTTCCTATAAAAGGCATCATACATTTATTCCAAGAAGAAACCGTAAAAGGTGATCTTGTCCAACCTTCTCTTATTGTTGAGGAAACAAAAGCCCAAGGAAACTTAGCAGATGACATCTAAGGAAACTTATAGTAAGTAGAAGGCATAGTGTTTGAATCTAGATACTCTCACCCCAAATGAAATGTCCTTTACACTAGTACACTGTTTGGGAACACCACGAGGTTAGGATCAGGTATCACTCATTTTGATACATATACAGTTTTTCATAAGGCAACTGTGTTGACAATAATAGCAGCAATAGCAGACATTGTAGATTGTGAGTTAAAAACAAGCAAAAAAATGAATACCAAAGTATTTTAGTTCAGAAGAAAAATAAGTCATATTGAGACAAGAGGATTATATTTATAGCATCACTATAAATAAGATGCTATAAATGATATCAGGGTAAAGATTTGTTTTGTTTCTTTGATTTTTTTGCTTCTTTTTATGAGGTTCTTTCTTTCTTTCTTTTCTTCCTCTTTCTTTGCTTCTCCCATTTTTTGTTTGTTTCCTCCTTCCTTCCTTTTTTCATATCTCCCTATCTTTTTCCTCCTTCCTTTTCCTTCTTTCTCTTTTTCCTGCTTCCCTCCTTCCCTCCCTCTTTCCCTTTATTTCTTCCCTCCTTCCTTCCTTTCCTTCCCTCCTTCCTTCTTTTTGTTCCTTCCTTCCTTCCTTTTTTCCCTTTCCTTCCTTCCTTCCTTTCTTTGTTTCTTTCTTATTTCCTTTCTCCTTTTTTATTCTTTTTCTTCATTCAAAAATTTTGTGGACTCATAGTATTATAAATGAATAGATAGATGGAGTCTTAAATGTCCAAGTTTACTAATGAAGATATTGAGAGCCAGAGTAGTAAATTAACTTTTCCAAGATAATAAACTTATAAAAATGCCCTATGACCCACATGATGATGTATATGATATCATGGCATATTTCTAATCTTTTTAAATCTTTCACCTTTCCACATACTCTTAGATGCAGTGACACTATGTTCATTACTTTTTAGCTTATATAAGGCTCCATTTCCCAATTAGGAGATATTTCTCCACTATCCTCAATTCTTAGAATGCTCTCCCTACTAATCCCTCTCTCTTAGTTTTCTAGATTTTCTTTAAGTCTTTTAAGTCTTTGTAAGCAGCTTTCCTCTGCTCTTTTTAGTGTCCCTAATTTATCCTGTGTATATTGCATTTATTCATGTTTATATGCATCTTCCCCCTTAAACTCTGAGCTTCTTAAAAACATGGGTTTCTTTAAAGTCTTGACACTTAGCATAATGTATGGCACATAACAAGCACAAACAACAACAGCTGATTGATTAATTTTGAACATGTACATTTCATTCCACCCATCTATACCAGTGCTACTAAATCCCCAAAAGGACAAAGAATAAAAGGTCTTTTATCTCCAAATGCAGATTAATAGAAGCTGTTCTTTTTGTTGCCAATAAACTGGAAACTGAGGGGATGCTCATTGATTTAAGAAAGGACTGAATAAGTTTTATTACATTTATGTGATGGAGTATGTAAGGAAATAGATAATTTCAAAAAGACATGGAAAGATGAATTAATGCAGAGTGAAGTGAATAGAATCAGAAGAATTGATGTTAAAATATTCAATATTACATAAATGAATGATTTTAAAGACTTTGATAAACTGACAAAAAAGTACTGAGTAGAGCTAATTAGTCTAAAGGAATTTAAAAACAACTTTGAAGGCTTCAAGAAACATGATCAATACAATGAGCATTCATGACTCCAGAAGAGTGATGATAAAATATGACATTTATTATGAAGAAGTGATGGATTTAGGTTACAGAATAAAAAACATATATTTCTATTTCCAGACACTGGAGGCTTTGTTTTGATTAACTATGCACATTGTTCATAAGAAATATGTTTATTCCCCCTCACCCCCAAAGGAAAGGAGGATGACAAAGAAAACAAGATTTTTTTTTTATTATTTTTTAAGAGAGGTAGAGGGTTTTAAAAAGTTGAAATTTTGCCAAAGCTGTCAAATGAGGTCAGTATGTTATTAATGTTATTTTACTGATTTGCCTTGTTACAAGAGAATGGTCATGAAGCAGAAGTGATTTGTGATTGTAATATAAAAGTAAATAAAACAAACAAAAAATATTAGTTTAAAGGAAAGAACATTTGGCTTGAACTCTAAATAACTTGGCTCTCATCTCAAATCTATTGAGATATGTTTGAACTGTTTAATATATCTTAGCCATTGTTTCCATGTGTGTAAAAAGATAGACTAAATGACTTCTAGAGTCCCTTTTAAATCACAATTTGCTTTTTTAATGCACTAGCTTTGAGAACTTCCCCTATAACTTCTTTGTCAAGTGAGAGGAGCTTGCTGTACTTGACTGAATGGAGGATTTGAAGCCAAGAAAATCTCAGTTTGAAATTGACTGAGGCACATACTACCTTTTTGAGCAACTCTTGTGAATCTCTTTTGGTCTGAGTTTCTTTCTTTCATCTGAAATGAGAGGAATTTCACTTCCAATTCTAAATCAGTAATCCAATCATCCAGTGAAGAGGGGGCTTAATTGGATTAGAAACTCATTATCTGTGATTTATAAATTTATTATAAAATATAAATTATATTTCAATATATTTCTTTTGAATTAATATATTTTGCTTTATGAACTTAAAGATTATTTTGATTAATTTTCCCAGCCTGTCAAAGGGCTGAAAGAATCACAGAGATGTTCTAGTTCAAAAGTCAATTATCCAATATGAACTTAGGTCATGGGGCTCTGAATTTAGATCTCTTTCCACTAAGCCACAGTGCATATGCCTCTTCCAGCTCTCCTTCTATGATCCCATGCAGATTCCTTGATCTTTGTTCCATATGAATCCTTTGGCACTTCAAATGAGGGTTCATTAAAGTGTATTGTTTCCGGGCAGCTAGGTGGCGCAGTGGATAGAGCACCAGCCCTGAATTCAGGAGGACCTGAGTTCAAATCTGGCCTCAGACACTTAATACTTCCTAGCTGTGTGACCCTGGGCAAGTCACTTAACCCCAGCCTCAGGGGAAAAAAAAAAATAAAAAATAAAGTGTATTGTTTCAGAATAAATAAGAGAGAGACCTCTCCACATTGTGATGTTTATCCTATTACTATTGATTACAATGCAGTGCCACCATTAGGAGAGGTCGCTTTCTTAATAATAGTTTATATCTCTGCTACTCTTCATGTCTTAAAAAAAAAAAAGCACATTATCTTCTTTCAGAAGTCTTTCTCAATTTCTAGTAGCTTTCCTCTTAATTTTTACCTATTTTCCTAGTATTTAGCCTATTTATGCATATCTATTTGCTTGTTATCTCTTCCATTAGAATGTGAGCTCCTTGAACATAGGGAATGTCTTTTGTGTCCTTTTGCATCTATCCCCAGCATTTAGCATAGTGCTTGGCACATAGTAATGGCTTAATAAATGCTTATTGATTAACAATGACTGATTGGAACGGGGCACATGTTAATTTGGTTAGCTAATTTTGTCTGGCACATTAAGGTGAGAACATTGACTTCAACCAAGCTACACATCACCTGATGCAGGGAGTAATGTTTGAATTTCCTTAAGTATATCTAAAGAGAACACCTAATATCTACAGCTTGAGGATTAGTCCTAATCTCTAATACTATCTGTTTATGGCATCTCCTGTAAAAGTCAAAGCTCAACCTGGTAGAATGGTTATTGCTGTAAGTTGAAAGTTAAATAGTCAGTGATGAGAACTAGATAAGGAGTATCCAAATGAAATTAGGTTTAATTGTGGTCTAGTGGCAGGTTCGGGGTACAGGGAGTCAAATAGGGTTCCCCTGCAATCCCTTTGGATTTGGCTCAAGGATACAGAGGTAAATGAGATCTAGTAGCGGTGCAAGAGTCCTCTGTAAAGGAATTTACAGACCCAAAAACCTAGATTGATAAAAGATATTATGGGGTTTGGAAGTAAGGTTAAAAGGTAGGAAAACATCAGATCCAGGGTGGTTCCAGTGGGCAGAAATTCTTGACATAACCGGCGTAAGGATGCCATGTTTTGGACCTCTGCAAATAGTGGTCTCTTTTTTGCCCTTTTTGTAATAGGGGCTCTTTGGAAAATCTGAAGGGGCCCATGGGTGGAGTCCCAGGTTGGCTTCTGGCTTGCCAGGGTTAGAATTTGAATAGAATTCAATGGGTTTTTAGATAAGGAGGAAACAGTTTGTGCTTGGGGTGGGGCAGGTCCCTGAGGCAGAGCCCAAGGAGATTTTAAGAGTTTGGGGGTTTCCTTGTCAAAAGCTCAAATGCTGAGGCTGTAAATTATTATACAATTTTGAGTTATCATTTCTTTTTTGTGGCTCTGTTTTTTCATCTGTAAAGTGGCAGGAGGAAGGTGGACTTGTGATCTTCTACATCCTTTATAT
The DNA here is from genome assembly GCF_048593235.1 of Sminthopsis crassicaudata. Lineage (NCBI taxonomy): Eukaryota > Metazoa > Chordata > Mammalia > Dasyuromorphia > Dasyuridae > Sminthopsis > Sminthopsis crassicaudata. The sequence goes on along the minus strand of NC_133622.1, from coordinate 228,117,195 downwards.
CTCTGAGCCATTTCAAAAGGAGATACATAAGGAAACTGAAGCCAAGTTTCATTTAAGATACCACTGAGAGTGTTTCATGAACAATGAGAATGGGTCCTAATCCTCATTTCCTTGCAATTGTAGGAGGATAATAATGACTTCCTGATAACAATGAAGGCAGCAGGAAACCCCTGTTTTTCCATTTGGCTAGAACTCTGAAAGAAACCAGTAACAGACTGAAAGAGGGAAGGAATTGCATATATACATATGTACATATATATATACATATATACACACACATATATATGTATGTATGAATATGTGTATATATTTTATATATATGCACACATATATTATTTGTGTATATATATATGTGTGTGTGTGTGTGTGTGTGTGTGTGTGTGTGTGTGTGTGTATAATATGGAAGCAACTGTTGGAGATTTTCCAAAATGAATTGGAAGAGACTCTCATGATTGCCCACAAAGATTGATGGGATTAAATAAAAGAAATGGAAAGATCCTAAGGGAACGTAGAGAAATTATTCCCCAAGTATATTGATGAAAGAAAAGGCATTTCCAGCAGAGCCTTAATGATTTAGGGAATACACTTCAAGCAGAGTTTAAACCCAAGTATAGTCTGTCCGCATCATTCCAGCATTAGATGACTCCAAATACTCCAAAGGGATGAGGTATAAAGTGCCTTATAGTTTTTTTTTTTTTTTTTTTTTTTTTTTTTTTTCCTAACAGCATGATCATCTGCTATCACATTCACTCACACAGGGAATTTTCCATGGGTTTATTCAACAATTCAAGCTGTTTGTTCTTCTTGGTAGACCAATCTCTTGATGAGCCAATGTACTTATATATACTACTAAAAGAAAGAAAATAAATAAGTTGTGTCCCCACTCCTAAGAAGAGATTTCTTTCTGAACAAGCTCAGCTTTACTGCACTCAGTGAAAAAGTAGATTTAGTCCCTTAGTGGAGTGATAGTTGTTTCAAGAAGTATGGACTCAGTGAATCATCCATATGGCTAATCATTAGCATCCTTTCAGTGGAATATAAGCTGGTACAGGATATCACAAAATAATTTCTAGCAGAGCTCATCAAAATTATAATTGAAGTATAGTTCTTTCAAATTTAGACCCACACCTGTCACAATCATATCTGTTATAAATCAAATTTGTATTATACACATTGGTTTATGAATCACTCACCACATGATGTGTTAGTTTAATTTATGTCATTTTGAGATGCTTATAAAATTACTTCTAAAATTATTTTCTCTTGTTTTCTGGCACTTCTTATTTTAGCATCCTCTCTAAGGCTTTTCATCTGCTTGTATACATTTAAACTCTCCTACAATGTTTCATTTGTTTGTTTGTTTTCCTTACCTATCATGCTCCCTGTATAAGAACACCTGGGGATTTTCATTTGGCATTATATTAAATTCAAGACTAAAACTTAGACTACAGAGTCATAGATTTTGAGCTTAAAGGGATCTTAGGGTCTCTTTTGAGTCTAATCTCTTTATTTCATAGATGAGAGAAATGAGGCCAGAAGAAATTAAGAAAATTGTTCTTAGTCATATGAGTATTTAGTGTATGAAGAAGCATTTGAATCAGTCTTACAGAATACCTGCCCAATTTACTATAAGTTACCCAATGTTTTTTGTCATTTCCTCATTAACATTTCAATATTTTTCTTCTTTAAGTCTTTCTGTCAGCTTTTATAACTTCTTTTTCTATATTCAATCTCCAATTAATCTTCATTTATAGAAAATTCTCCCAACAGAAAATAAACAAATAAGAATTCTTCCCCATTAAATAATCTTAAATTTGGGGTCCTTTTCACTTGGGCATTTTTTTTTTTGTAATGACATTCATATTGATCCAAATAAATGTTTACAAAAGGCTTCACATGTCTGTCTGTGCAAATATTAACTATTATTATTTCTATCATCATTTGTATAATAATTTTATCTAAACATATGATTACACTGATATATGTGGAACTCCTGAGGAAGTCCATCCACCAAGACAGGTCACAAATTGCTCTGCAACTTGTATGTCTTACAGAGCAATAGAATTGTGGGAAGAAAATTGGGAATAAGTCAATCAATTAATTAATTGACAAACATTTATTAAATACAAAATTCCAAATGAAGAGAAAAATGAATATGACATTTTGCAACCTAAATATGAAGAATTTGCACATAAGGCTACTTTTTTTGGCAGCTAGGAGTCAGAGAAAATAGAATAATGGACCTGGGATCAGGAAGACCTGAATTCACAATCAATCTCAAACTTTGTGGCTGTGATGCTGTGAAAATTGCTTAACCTTTGCCTTCCTCAATTTTCTCAATTATAAAGTGAGTGTAATAAATCTGATGGACAAGGCAAATATAGTTCATTGGCACCCATCTGATTCCTTCTCCAACTATAGAGATACATCAAATCCATTTGGTATTAGCTAAGAAATAGAGTAGTAGATCAGTGGAATAGGTTAGGTTCACAGGACAAAATAGTCAATAACTATAGAAATCTAGTGTTTTATAAACCCAAAGACTCTAGCTTTTTGGGAAAGAATTCACTATTTGACAAAAAACTGTCGGGAAAATTGGACACTACTGTAGCAGAAGCTAAGCATTGACCCACACCTAACACCATATATCAAGATAAGATCTAAATGGGCTCATGATTTAGACATAAAGGGTGATATTATAAGCAAATTAGAACATAGGATAGTTTACCTCTTAGATCTGTGAAGGATGAAATTTGTGACCAAAGAAAAACTGGAATGCAAAATTGAAAATCAAAAAGATAATTTTGATTATATTAAGTAATTTTTTTCCACAAACAAAATTAATGCAGACAAGATTAGAAGGTAAGCAATCAATTGGGAAAACATTTTTACATTTAAAAATTCTGATAAAGGCCTCATTTCTAAATATAGAGAGCTGATTCAAATCTATAAGAATTCAAGCTATTCTTCAATTAACAAATGGTCTCTTCTTTAAGATCTCTTTGGCAGAATCACTACTGGGTCAAAGGGTATGCATAGTTTGATAACTTTAAAAGAGAACTTAAAGGAGTGAAAAGTACCCACATGTGCAAAAATGTTTGGGGCAGCTCTTTTCATAGTGGCAAGAAACTGGAAAATGAGTAGATGCTTTATTATCTAGTTTTAGATCTGGCACAGCTAGGCCATCTTCACTGGCTTTTTTTTTTTTTTTTTTTCATTACTTCCCTTGAAATTCTTGACCCTTTGTTCTTGCAGATGAACTTTATTATTTTTTCTAGATCTGTAAAATAATTTCTTGGGAGTTTGATTTGGGAGTTTGATTGGCATGATACTAAATAAATAGATTAATTTAGGTAGTATTATCATTTTTATTATGTTTGATCAGCCTACCCATGAGCACTTGATATTTTTCCAACTGATTAGATCTGATTTTGTTTTGTGGAAAGTGTTTGTAGTTTTGTTCATATTTTATACTATCATCAGTTATTTTGAATAGAATTTCTCTTTGCATCTCTTGCTGCTGGACTTTGTTTATAATATATAAAAATGCTGATGATTTTTGTGGATTTATTTTGTATCCTGCAACTTTGCTAAAGTTGTGAATTGTTTCTAGCAGTTTTTTAAATTGATTCTCTAAGAATACTATCATATCATCTGCAAAGAGTGATAATTTGTTTTCCTCATTACCTACTCTAATTATTTTAATCTTTTTTTCTACTCTTATTGCCAAAGCTGACATTTCTAATACAATATTACATAGTAATGGTTTTACACCTGATCTTATTGGGAATGGTTTTAGTTTGTCCCCATTACATATGATGCTTGCTTATGGTTTTAAATAGGTGCTACTGAGTGTTTTAAGGAAAAGTCTATTTAGTCCTATACTCTCTAGTGTTTGTTTGTTTGTTTTTTTTTAAATAGGAATGGATATTGGATTTTTATCAAATGCTTTTTCTGCATCTATTGAGGCAATCACATGTTTTTTTTTTTTTTTTTTTTTTGTTTTGTTTTTGTTTTTGTTTTTTGTTAATTTGGTTATTGATATAGTTAATTATGCTAATAACTGTCCTAATATTGAACTAGGCCTACATTCTTGGTATAAATCCTACTGTAATCTATTTGCTAATATTTTATTTAAGATTTTCTGCATCAATATTCATTAGAGAAATTGGTCTATGATTTTCTTTCTCTGTTTTTACCCTACCTGGTTTAGCTATCACACCATTTCTGTGTCATAAAAGGAATTTGGTAGGGGACTTACTTTTCCTATTTTTTCTTTCTTTTTTTTTTTTTTTCCTCCTAATTTTTCAAATAGTTTAATGGTATTGGAATTAATTGTTCTTTAAATGTTTGGTAGAATTCAATCCATCTGGCTTTGGGGATTTTTTCTTAGGGAGTTGATTATTTGTCCTATTTTCTTGTCCTATTTCTTTTTCTAAAATGGCACTATTTAAATGATTTATTTCCTCTTCTGTTAACCATGCCAATTTATATTTTTGTAGATATTTCTCCATTTAAATTACTAAATTTATTGACATATAATTGGGCAAAATGACCCTTAATTATTGCTCTAATTTCCTCTTCATTGGTGGAAATTTCTCCCTTTTCGTTTTTGAAACTAACAATTTGATTTCTTCTTTCCTTTTTCTAATCAAATTAACTAAAGGTTTATCTAGTTTATCTATTTTGTTGTTTTTTTTTTTTTTCCATAAACCAACTCTTAGTTTTATTTATTAATTTATTATATTAAATTTAAATTAATTAATTAATTAATTAATTAATGGTTTTCTTATTTTCAATTTTATTAATCTCCCTTTTATTTTCAGAATTTCAAATTTGGTATTTATTTGAGGGTTTTTAATTTGTTCTTTTTCTAGCTTTTTAAAATTGTAAACCTAATTCATTGATCTTCTGTTTGTCTACTTTACACAAATAAGTATCTAAAGATATAAAATTTCCCCTAATAATCACTTTGACTGCCTCCCACAAATTTTGGCGTGTTGTCCCATTATTGCCATTCTCTTGGATGAAGTTATTGTGTCTATGATTTGTTGTTTTACCCAAACATTCTTTAGGATTAGATTATTTAGTTTCCAATTAATTTTTGGTCTATTTTCTCCTGGCCTTTTATTGCATGTGGTTTTTATTGCTTTATGATCTGAAAAATTATGTATACTATTTTCTGCCTTTCTGCATTTGATTTTGAGGTTTTTATGCCCTATTGTATGATCAATTTTTGTATAGGTTCCTTGAACCTCTGAGAAAAAAGTAAATTATTTTCTGTCTTTATTCAATTTTCTCCAAAGATCTATCCTAACTTCTCTAATATTTTGTTTATCTTCTTAACTTCTTTCTTCTTTATTGTGTGGTTTAATTTATCTAATTCCAAGAGAGCAAGGTTGAGATCTCCCATTATTATAGTTTTGTTGTCTATTTTTTTCTTGCATTTCTTTTAACTTCTCCTCTGGGAATATGGATACTGTGCCATTTGGTGCATATGTGTTTGGTATTGATATTGCTTCATTGCCGAAGGTAAACTTTAGCAAGATAACAATTTCCTTCTTTATCTCTTTTAATTAGATCTATCTTTCCTTTTATTTGATTTGAGATCAGGAGCAATACCCCTACTTTTTTACTTCACCTGAAACATAATAAATTCTACTCCAGTCCACCTTCACTCTGTATTTATAATTCTACTTTAAATGTGTTTCTTGTAAACAACATATTGTAGGATTCTGGCTTTTAATCCAATCTGCTATCTGCTTCTGTTTTATAGGATAATTCATCCCATTTACATTCACAATTAAAATAACAAATTCTGTATGTCCGGCCATCTAATTTACCCTAAGTTATATTTTTCTCTTTCTTTTCCCTCTTCTCTCCTCCCCCTTTAGAACCACTCCTCCTTTCTTACACCTTTCCCCTACTACTTCTTTTTTTCCCTTTTATTACCCTTCCCCTTTTTTTCCTTTTCCCCTCCTATAAAATGAGACAAGTTTCTCTGTGAAATAAAATACATCTGATATTCTCTCATTGACCCAAATCTAATGAGAGTAAGATTTACACAATGCTCATCTCTCTCCCTTCTTTCCTACAAGTATAATAGGTCTTCTTTGACTCTTTGTGAGATGTAATTTCCCTTATTTTTATCTCCTTTTTCCTCTTTTTCCAGTACAATCCCCTTTCCATTTCTAGTTTCTTTTTCATGTTATCATAATAAAGGAAAATTAAACTTGCACTCCCTAAATATAACCATAATAGAAAAATAGTTTTCAAAATTGCTTTCATTTTTAACTTTTTATGCTTCTCATGAATTCTGTTTTTAGAGATCAAATTTTTTGTTCAAGTCTGGTCTTTTCATCAGAAATAGATGAAATTTACCCGTGTCATTGAATGTGTCTTCTTTCCTGAAAGGTAATGATCATTTTTGCTGGATAGCTTATTCTTGGCTATAATCCAAGTTCCTTTGCCTTTCAGAATATATTCTAGGCCCTTTGATCCATTAAGATAGAAGATGTTAGATCCTGGGTAATCTTGATTGTGGATGATAGGCATTTAAACTATTTCTTTCTGGCTGTTCACAATATTTTTCCTTGGTCTGATAGTTTTGAAATTTAGCCACAATACTACTCAGAGTTTTAATTTTGGGATCTCTTTCAGGAGGTGATTGGTGAATTCTTTCACTGGCTATTTTACCTTCTGATACTAGGATATCAGAGCAGTTTTACCTTATGATTTCCTGAAAGATAATATCTAGTTTTTTTTTTTTTTTTTTCATCAAGGCTTTCAGGAAATCCAATAATTTTCAGATAGCTTCTCTAGATCTAAATTCCAGTGAGGAATTTCATATTTTCTTCTATTTTTTCACTTTTTCGGTTTTGTTTGACTGATTCTTGTAATTTTATGGAATCATTTACTTCTGTTTGTTCAATTATAATTTTTAGTGTATTATTTTCTTCAATTTCACTTTTTTAACTCCTTTTGTGTTTGGCCAATTTTTTTTTTTTTTTTTTTCATTTTACAAATTCTGTTTTTCACCAAGTTGGTATCTTTTTCATATCTATTTAATATCTATTTTGTAGGGAGGTATATGCTTTTCTCATTTCATCAAATCTTTTTTTTTTTTTTAAAGGAGTTTTCTTCAGATAATTTCTGTTTTTCCTGTTCCATACCCTCTTGCAAAGATCTGATTTCCTTTCCCCATTTTTCTTCTAACTCTCTTTTAAGATCCTTTTTGAAATCTTCCAAGAAAGCCTTATGAAACGAAAACCAGCTCACGTCTCCATTTGGGATTTCACCTGGAATTGATTGGTCTTTAGAAACCTCAGGGTTTGAAGTCCATTCTCTATCTTTATAAAAGTTGTTTGTGGTCAGAATTCTTTTTGCTTTTTTGTTCATTTTTTTTAAGGGTTGAAATCTGCTCTTAAGGAAAAGGAATGTCAGTTCCTTTAGTTTTGTCATGGGGCTAGTGTTTCTGACTGTCTTCAGGTGCTGGGTAATCAAGGCTAGGTGCAGAGTTCTTCAGGGCTCAGTGGATTACAATTTGCCTTTTGTATTTCTTTTTGCATGTTTTACAGCAAATCTGCTAACACCTAATTGCAACTAGGACAGAGTAGCCTTAAAGCCTCACAGAAGATTCCCCAGTGCATTGCTCTGGCTCCCTGTCCCAACTCCTTGCCAGGGGTTCCCTGTGCTACAGTTTGGGCTCAGCAGACTCTCCCCCTACCCATTTGAAACAGATTTATTCTGAAGCTCTTCCACTGTACCTTTTTCTGGGAATATATCTTATTCCAGATATTTGTGGGTTGTATCACTCCAAAACCAGGTTAGAGGCTTCATCTACTGTTGATTTGAGAGAAGGTCAGAAGAGGTCATAGAAACTCATGTCTGTTCTCTGCCACTTGGATCTTTGGCTTTGCCACCTGTATTCTGGTTTCTAATATATTCTGCTCTCCACTTCCATTTTATGGGCGAACTCATTCACAGTTATGATTGTCAACTGTATATTTTTCTCCATCATATTTTTCTTGTTTTCCTTCTCTCCCTTTTTATCCTTTTTCTTCTCAAATTCTTTTTTTTTTTTTTTAAGCTGAGAGCTTCCTTCCTTTAATTCACCCTCTTTTGTCACTCACCCCATATAATTTATTCTTTCTTCTCTTATTTCCCTGTAGGGTAAGAGAATTGTATTCTCAATCTATTATCTATCTATGTATATATTATATATCTATTATGTATGCATTCTTCCTTCATTGAATGAATTCTGATGAGAATAAGGTTTTAATCACTCCCCCTTATATATTTTCCCCTTCTATTATAAAAGCCCTTTCATGAAAGCCTCTTTTATATAACTAAAATTTCCCTATTTTCCCTCTCCCTCCTTCTTTTTTGCAGTACATTCTCTCTGTCTCTCCATCTGTCTGTCTGTCTCTGCCTCTCTCTCTCTCTTTCTGTTTTTTTTTTTTTTTTCTCTCTCTCACACAAACAGATAGATAGATAGAGATATATAGATCATCTCAACATATTAATTGGCATACATGTCCTTGCCTAGGCAAATTTCTTCTAGTTCCTCTGTCAATGATAAAGTTTCTAGGAGTTACATAATTCTTTCTTTGATGTAAGAATAGAAATAGTTTTAACGATTTTGAGTTCCTTATGATTACTCATTCATGTTTACCTTTTTATGCTTCTCTTGAGTTTTTTTAATCAAATTTTCTATTTAGATCTGTTTTTTTTTTTTTTTTGTAGAAATTCTACTTTATTCAATAACTATTTTTTTTTCCTGAAGGATTATAATCTGTTTTGCTGGACAGATTATTCTTGGTTATAATCCTGGTTCCTTTGCCTTCCAGAATATCATACTCTAAGCCCTTTGCTCATAGAAGGGCTAAAATTTGAACCAAAATTACTGATACCAAATTCTCTATTTTTTTCTATTTATAAGTCAGTGATATCTGAAAAAAGATGTTAAAAACAAATTAAATTATATGTTTCCATTTTCATCAAAGTAGACTGAACTGTGAATTGGGAGACATAGTTTCTGATTTTATTTCAAAGAATGCTAGGACTTTAGAGATCATTTAGCCTTACCTTTTAATTTTATAAATGAGGAAATTGTGTGCAGACAGACAAAAAGAATTAACTTACCCAAAATGTTATAACTTGGTTATGGAAAAAAGAAATCAGATGCTGAACTAATTTTTAATGCAATACCATGAAACTTGTTTAACCTCCTTGAGCAAAGAATAAACACATATATCTGTAGCACTTGAATGTTCACAAATGTTCACAAATGTGTATATATATATATATATATATATACACCTCTGAATCTTGTATATACATTTTTTCTTAATGTCTTTTCTGATAAAGGGAGGCAATTATCAGTATTATATCCTTTGCTTTTCCAACTTAGAAGCAATTTTAACACTTACTGTCTTAGAACAGGGATTCTTAATTTTGTTGTTTTTGTTGTTGTGGATTTCTTTGTTTCATGTACTTCCTGTCAGTTTGTTGAAGTCCAGGTACTCCTAAGAATCATCATTTTAAAAATGAACAAGATAGGAGCAGCTAGGTAGCACAGTTAATAGACCACTGGTCCTAAAATCAAGATGACTTGAGTTCATAATCCAGCCTCAGACATTTACCCGCTGTGTGAACATGGGGGAATCAAAATCCTAATTGCTCTCCTCCAAAATGAAACAAATGAATTAGATTTTTAAAAGTAGTCTTAATAGTATGTATATTTTCAAATGTGAATATGTTTGTGTAATATTACAATATACACATGCATACACATACACATACACATAAACATATGCATATATTTATACATACAGACATATACATACACATATAACTTTAAGTTTTGCAAAATCTTTTACAAATATTATCTGATTTGATCCTCACAATAACCTTAGGAAATGGATGCTATTATTGTCACTATTTTATAGATGGGGACATAGATAAGAAAAGGTTATGTGACTTTTCTACCTCTAATAAGTTTCTGAGGCTGAATTTAAACTTAGCTCTTCCTCATTTCATTCTGATCTCTCTCAGAAGCTACTTATATTTAAGTAAAGATGGATTTTTTTTTCCCTCTCCAATTTCACAGATTCCCCAAAAATCTACCCACCATGATCCTTGGACACAAGGTTGAGAACATCTTTCTCAGAGAGGCAGTGACAAATGAGGTGACTCTTTCAAAGACACACAGCCAGTAGGCACCAGAGGGGAAACTTTAGGCTATATTTTCCTAATGCCAAGTCCAGCCCTCCACTCACTAATACTCTGGACCCTTACAGAGATGGAGGGATTGAGTCAGGCTTTCCTCACTCATATCCCCTTACAATTCTTAAATACTCTGATTTCAGGTTTAGGAACGGGGGAAGGAAATATGAATCTACCTGGTAGTTTCATAATTGCTTTTTAAAAAATGTCATAAAGTTCCAAGTTGTATATCTAGCTCCTGGGGCATTGTTAATGCACACAGAAGCTAATTAACAGTGAACTAGAGTGAACTGCTTACCACATTGTTTTTTCGCCTTAAAATGTCCTATTATCCTGATTAAATATTTATTGAACTTCAAGAGTATTCTAGTCACTATGAAAGAGGTTGAGGGAAAATTTGGACTTCAAAATGCATTGTGTATGTGTGTGTGTGTGTGTGTGTGTGTGTGTGTGTGTGTGTGTGTGTACCCTGAAAAATATCAAGACACAGTTGCATCCTCAAATCTGTCATTCTCTTTTGGATGTTTACACTGAAAATGTGGAATTCTACTGAAGGGGGAAATGGATGTATGTTAGAAACAAAGATACAATGCTATTTTATATTCTTTTGTTTTAATTAGAAAAAAAAAAAAGTTGCTAATACCTCAGTTTGCATAAAATAACCAAGTTCCTAAAACTGAAATTATTATAGTCATGGATGTTTGTTTTTTATTATATTAAGGCAGCATAAAGACTCCTGGATAAAGGAAAACAATAGTTAGTATATCCTTCTTTGTAATGCTGTAGTAAGAGTATTACCTTTTTGTTTGTTTGTTTTTTAATAATTCTATTTCTCATTTCATAAAATACAGACTGTCTTATTTAATTGTATTTCACCATTTATATTTTGACATATACATTTACTTTTCTTTTGCATTTGTGTTCTTGCAACTCCTCCTCCAAGAAATTCCCCAGGAGAAGATTTCAAATGTTACATTTTTTGGAGAGCTTCAAATTTGGAAAATAGAAGAAATAAGGGACTTTTTGAATGAAAATGAAAACTAAGTGAGAGTGTGCAGTTCTTTATTTATACATAGATGGAGAGACTTTGATAGGAAACATCTTAAAGCCTGTGATTTGCATCTAATCTTTATGTATACATATATACATGCACACATATAAATATATACATATGTATGCATATGCCTATGCATATATATGTATATATATACACACACACACACACACACACACACACACACACACACACTTACAAAGAGTTCTGTATTTCTTTTGCTGGACTGAAAGGTGTTGATGATTGCCTTCATCTTTGTCTAAGAGGACCAATTTACTACAGGGAAGCAGCCAATGTCCACCTCCCAATCAAAGAGAAAATCTATTAGACTTTTACTATGTAAATGACTGAGCTCCCCTGCTAATTTTGGATCTTCTCCTATGATTTTGGGAAATAATTAAGAATCAATCACAAATCAGACAATTCCATGCTAAAAAGTATGATTGATTTGGTTGTTTTATGTTTAAACATGTGTATTAGAGGAATTTGCATCTCTCTATGCAGAAATTCATTTATAATTGAGAAAATGGTGCAATTCATTTCAGGTGAATATATTATATGTATACTTTTTAAAGATATTCAGTTTCAGTGTTTCATTGCAAGATAATTAGTATATATTAAGCCACTTTTTTTCCCCCTGTAAAAGAAAGAGGATGCCTGCAGGATACATAGGTCAACTCTCTTATTCTGAGTCAGAACTTAAGAACTGAATTAGAAGACTTGGTTCTTTTCTTTTCTGTAATCCTTCAGGGAGGGAATAGAATTCAGTCTTGCCTGACCTTTTGAGAGGTCTATTCTCTCACTTGCTTCTGCTTTGGGCTCAGAGAAAGTGAAGTCATGGATGGAGAACTGTGTTTGGAGTCAAAGGACATTGGTTTGAACTCCAACTCTTCTGTATCTGACCACATGTTCTGGGTTAATTCATTTAGTGATCACTAACATGTTCATATTAATGTTTTAAATATACAATTCCATTCGATAGTTATGTAAAAAACAGAACTGTAAGACACTGCTTACATTCCCCTATTTTATAGGTGGAAAAAAACAGGTTCTGAGGTCTAAAGGGATTAAATAACTTGCCCAGAGTCACACAGCATGAATCTGAGGCTGGATTCATGTTTTCCTTAGTCCAATTCGAGACCTTTTTGTCTTTTCCTGTGATCCCAGAACTCAGGCTTCTTCTTCATAAAATGAGGGGTTCTAAAAAAGAAGGATTACAAGGTTCTATAATCTATAATCCTATGAAAATACATGTGGATATGGAGATTTTGATAGCTGAGATTGTTGCATATGGAGAAGAGAGAGACAGAAACCGAAACATAGACTATGAGATAGAGAGGAACATAGAAGAAGAGATAGAGACAGAGACAGAGAGAGGAAAAGAGAGAGACAGAGATAGAAAAGGCAGAGAGAGGAAAAAAGAGCTAGACATAGAGAGAGAAAAGACAGAGAAACACAGAGAAAGAGAGAAAAGAGAGAGACGCCCAGAGACAAACAAATACACCGAGAGATAGAGCAACTGAGGAAAAGAGATGGAGTGATAAGACAAAGGCACACACAGAAAGACAAAAACATTTTAAGAGATAGAGACAGGAACAGAGAAGCAAACAAAAAGGAAAAGAAAGAAATCAATCTTACTTTGGCAAAGTATTTAAATATATATTATATTACTTAATTCTCAAACAATCCTGTGAAGAAGGAACATTTGCTATTCTCATTTTTATATAAGGAAAATGAGTCTAAAAGGTGTTAATTCACCTGCTCCAGATCATACAACTAGTAAATATCTAAGTAGGATTCTTATTCAATTCTTCTAGCCAGAAAACATCCAATACTTGGGGGCAGCTCCGGTGGTGCAGTGGATAGAGCACCAGCCCTGAAGTCAGGAGGACCTGAGTTCAAATCTGGTCTCAGACACTTAACACTTCCTAGCTGTGTGACCCTGGGCAAGTCACTTAACCCCAGCCTCAGTACAAAAAAAAAAAAATTAATTAAAAAAAAAAATCCAATACTTTTCAATCTGCCAGTCAGTAAATCAAAAAATTAGAGGTGTATGGTATGTTCAGGTAGGACCATTACCTCAGGTTTGTGTCCTTTTGAGGGCTGTTCAAATATACGTATATATAAATATAGATATAGAATAGATAGATAGATAGCTATAGATATTGATATAGATAGATAGAAATATATATGTTTCAGTATTGCGCATTTTTTCATAAAGTTTTTATTTACAAAACCTATGCATGGGTAATTTTTCAACGTTGAACCTTGCAAAACCTTGTGTTCCAAATTTTCCCGTCCATCCTCTCCCCTCCTCCCCTAGATGGCAGGTAGTCCAATGCATGTTAAATATGTTAAAATCTATGTTAAAGCCAATATATATGTATGTTCATATTTATACAGTTATTTTGCTTCACAAGAAAAATTGGATCAAGAAGAAACCTGAGAAAGAAAACAAAATGCAAGCAAGCAACAAGAGGAAGATTTCCTTTCAGCCGATGGGCTAAACCACATTGAAAGTAACAGGGAGGTCTTGAACTTTTTTTTTCTGAGTAAGGAGATGAATATCCCAATCATATAAAGATGTCTCCAGTGAAATAAGCAGATGAGAATAATTAATTCTAATTGTCATGAAGGTAGTTGAAACAGGTGCTATGGACCATTTTTTATTTGGTCAACCTTAATGTCAAAGGTCCTCTTTGAAAACAGAAGACAAAAAAAAAAAAAAAAAAAAAAAACAATATGTACCCAGGATTATGTTAAGCAAAGAAATGAAAAATTCAGTTTCTGCTCTCATTTCTCTGCTTAGCATTCTGCTGGATACATATTGTTTGCCCTTTGTTTTTATAAAAAAGCAATGACTTCATGGATGATGTCTTGGTTTGTGCATGAATTAGATTTAAGTGAAAAAGAATTGTACAAAGTATTAGGTCTCATTCTCTCTTCCAGAGCCCATCAAAGTCTAGTGGGAGGGAAAAAAAAAGTCAAAATGATTGGCATTGGCCCAGAAACAATGGATGATCTTGGTATCTTCTATCTCTGACCAACCTCTAGGTTTTCCTACTTTATCTAACCCCAAATGATCATGGTATAAGACAAGAGGCCAAGAACTAATTATTCTCTTTCCATGCATGATGTTTCATGGGGGAGAGGAAGCCAAGGTCCACCCATCTACTTCCAACAATGAATATCTCTTCATGATTTTGCTTAGAGGCTTCTACCATTAACTGTCCATATACTCACATCTCCCTGATATAAACATTATCCTACTGTAGAGAAAATCCACAAGGCATAACCAAATTTCTCATTTACTTCAGATTTTCTGGTACACTTAATTAAAATGTTAGAAATGTTTAGCCTTTGTTCAATAGTTCACATTCTTGGTTGGTTCAAGTGAGATGTGTGCTGACCAAAACAAACAAACAAAAACTGGAACAGAGAGACTTATTTATACTTACATTTATACTCACATTTCTCTAGTCATGGAAAGGCTATATGCTAGTATGCTAGATCTGATGCTAAGGACTAGGGACACTGAAACAAAATCAAATAAGCAAATAAATGAAATCCAAATCTGCCCTAAGAAGCCAAGATTCTTTTGTAGGTGGGTGGTCACAAAATTTATCCAAAAAACAACAAAAACCTTACTTGCTAGATTAGAAAAGATACAGATAGATAAATACACACACATATATATGCTTTTATGTAAGTATACTTGCATCACATGATTATAATGACACATTTGCACAAGACATTTATAATGTCCCTAGATTCTTTATAACAGACATGTATATGTTTTCTCTGTTTGCCAGTTTCTCATCTGGAAAATACACAGGATAAGAAAATAGCAAAACATTTTTTACCTTTTCTAGGAAAACTCTTAAAGATGTCATAAAGAATTAGATATGAGTGAAAATGACTAAACTACAATCATATATGTCCAGGAATAATAAAAGTCAGAATTATCATTTGTTAAACATTTAATATATGTCAGGCAAGTCTCTATCATATGTAGAAAAGAGGCTACATAAAAATAATTGTAATTGAGCCAAAAAAAGCATATTCTATAAATATCAGAGTAATGATTTCTACGGTATTCCAAGGTAACTTCTTTGTTGGATAACAAAAATGGTAACTTTCTGGCTTTTTTATGAAATGAAGAGATTTTCTCCTCTGCTCCCTCTTTAGCAGAAACACCTCTGACTTACATAAGTAAACAGTAGCAAGAATATGTGTTTTCCTGAGTGGGCTTGAGACTAAACTTCAATTCCCTGATTGATTCTTTTGTATTCCTTTCTCTAGAAGGAGCCTTCAAAACTGAAGAGTTATCTTGAGTTATATATTTCAACTTTAGTAGCTCCCTCTTGATTTTGAGAGAAGTTTTGTAGTTGAATGCTTATTAAATTTAAGACCCTTCTTAAAGGGATTTAAGAACTTTCTAGAAGAGGGAATGAATAAGCATAGGATCCCCTATAACTGAAAGGACCTGCAGAAACCAGGAGAACAAGCAAACCAGAGGTGAAGGTGAAAATGATTTTTAGTAATTTTTACAGGATGAGTTTGTTTGTTTATTTACCTATTTTTTGGTTATGCCTCCTAGAGGAATATAATGAGTGTTAGGGACTATTTTAAGTTTTATATATTAGTGTATTAACATATGCTTTTATATTTAAATATTTCATTTTGTGATGATAGATATAAATAGGTACTTTGTATGTGATATGTACTGTTTGACATATTGAATATCATTTCTAGAAAGGATGCTAATGATCATTTTAAGGGAAAGACAATGGGCATAAGCCATGTTTGTTTTGGTTTGTGATTTTCCCTTGAATGACAAGGTTAGGAAAAATGAACATAAGTTCCAGAAAAACCTATCCTATCCCTTTGGAGTTAATCTTCCCCTAGCCTGAATATGATCTATGTAAGTTCTATCTTTTTTGGGGCGAAATAAGTAGACTGGCCACTTGGTCACTGGTGACATCTACACAAAATAGCTGGCTAAAGGTGAGAGTAAGCATCAGCAACCAGAAGAATGATGAAAGGCCCTTTATTAGAAGTGGCATTTGGATTAATTTTAAACTTTCCTAGAGAGAGAAGTGAAGAAACAAGAAAATTCTGGGGCTGGGGTACAGCAAGTGCAGAGATTTAGAGGTAGAAGATAGAAAGAGTATTATGCACAGAGAATCAATTGCAAATAAACCCCTTTGGCTAGTCTATGACTGCTTGGAGAGGAAGAATGCAAAATTAACAAAGAAACATTTAAAGCCAGAATTATGAAGAGTTTTTAGGACAGACAAAGGAGTTCACTTTCATTTTATTCTGTTACTGCTAAGGGTTTTTTGTTTGTTTTCTTTCTTTTTTTTTTTTTTTTGGTGGGGGGAAGAGTATCTCACACAATAAAGGGGAAAATAAGCTAAAAAGAGATTCTTGGGTTTCCTCTCTGTTGATTCTCAAGAGGAGACTGGATGACTCACTTAGCGGAATCATAAAATTGAAAGATGAAAGAAAATTTTAAAAGTATCTAGTTCAACATTTCCCATCCCCTTGATTTATAGATGAGAAAACTGAGGGGAAACAGAGAGTAAAAGGAAACATGTTTGTTTTCAAGTCATTGAGGTAGTAAGTAACATCACCAAAATTTGAACCACATCCCTAGTCTCCAAGGCCATTTCACTTCTGACTATATCAGAGCAGTTTTTTCTTTCTTTTCCCCCCATGAGATAAGAAATCCTATAACTATTTTATTTAATCATTTGATCATTTTGAAGGGAAGCAACATGGAAAAATTTTCCCCAGACTCCTGTAGCTGAAATCTTAAATTCATTTCTTTACCACTCCCATAGTTTTTATATTCCTCTTATGCACTATTTTTAATTTAGTTATTAATGTATTGGTCTTCTTTTCATTTTCTAATAGGCTAGAAGCTCCTTGAGGACAGGAACATAGTTGTATTCATCTATTAATCATTTTCTTTTTAAAAACTTGCCTTGGTAAGGGAAGAACTATTGAGCTAGTTCCCAGTGAATAGAAATCCTTTAATAATCTTTGATACTTTGATTTCAAAACTTGTTTTTTTCTTGTGTAAAATTTAGCTATTTCAAGTTTAATCCCTATTCTATATGATAATATTTTGAATGCTTAAATAAAGTCATTGTTCACTTTCACTAATCTATTAACCCTCCCTATGGAAACAAGACCTCTTCTCACCCCCAAGGTCAGTTCTTAGGCAAGGTAAAAATCTTCATCTGATATATGTCATGATTTTTAGGTGTTTGCTTTCCTATCTGCTCCTCTTTGTCCACTTTCTACCTTATCAGTAGCTTTCCTTAAATGTGCTTCCAACTGGACCCAGTAAGGCAAGATCAAGGAACGGAGAAACTGTGACTTTGTTTTTATTTGTGGAAACTATGCTTCTCAGTTCAAAGATAATCAAATGGAATTGATTATGGAAAATGTTTTGCAAACCTTATAATCCTACACAAATATGAATTCATGACATTTATGAATAGCTAGATAGCACAGTAGAAAGAAATATGAGGTGTAGATTTAGAATAACCTGAATTGAAATTAAGCCTCAGACTGTTCCTAATAGTGCAACCCTAAGCAAGTCTTTTTGCCTCAATTTCCATATTTGTAAAATGGGGAAAATAATAGCACTTCTCAGGGTTGTTCCGATGATCAAATAGGAATGATTTTAAAGCTCTCAGTTTATTTTCTGTAAAATAATAAATGCTTTATCAATGTTAGCTATTATTATTTTTAAAATGTCATTTTCCTCCATATACTGTCTTCCCTCTTCATGTGTTCTCTCTTCTCATCTCTATCTCTTTGAAAAGCTAAATTCCTTCAGCATTTTGCTTTAAAACTATTCAATAAAATAATACATTCCTTATCCCTACATTGACCTTGATGCTCTTACTGAATTTTGAATGTGAAGTGCTCTCTATTCATGTACTTGACCGAGCCAATTGAACCTCTACTAAGTAGGGTTGCTGGTGAAGGGCACTCAAGGTGCATCTTATATTTATTTGTCTGTATACATGTGGTCCTCTCACAGTAGAAAGTAAGTTCTTTGAGGTCAGGGACTATATTACTTTGTATCCCCAGAACCTGTATTAGGGAATCAATAAATACTTGTTGGATTTGATTGAATTAAATTCTTCTCTTTGATTTAGTTTTCTTTGTTGTTAATGCTCTTCAGTGACTCATATTGGTTCTACAGATAATAAGAAATCATTTATCATTTGTCAAACGGAAATGTCCCCACAGTCTCCACTTGAAAACTTTCAGTAAGGGGACACCTAACTTCTCTGCATCTTTTCTCTCTCCCATAATTATTTATTGAAGAAATTATTTTTCTGCTTTAAGCTGGAAGAGAACCTTAGATTAAGCAATAAACAAATTCCCCAACCTTGAGGCTAGACGAGATGGATTTGATTATTTTTCATTCTAATCTAAAGGCAGACACTGAAAGGAAAATTGCTTAAATTAAAACACCTAGAAATATCCCTTGCAGGTTAAATAACCTGATTTAATTTTTGTTTGGGCTAATAATAACCTGACACCAATAACCAAAGGCTTCTATGAAAGTACTCATAAATTATCATCTGTGTATGGAACAAGATAGAACAAGACTAAACATGATCTCCTAAAATTTATGTTTATTCATAAACATAGTCACAAAATAGATGCAGGAAGGAGGCTGCACCTGTTTAAGGCACACACTTTTCCGTATTATAATTAACAGAGTTTCATCAGCATTAAAATTATGTACATCTTTCTTCTTCTCCTCTAATAGAGTCTTCTATGGTGGGATATAGTTAATGAAGTTCATTCTACGAAATGAATTCATGTTTGTAGAAACAGGTAAGAGCCATTGCTATAATAGGTGTGAATGCCTGTGGGATATTGGAATTATTGTGTATAAATTCTGGATATAAAAGCCATCAGATTTAGGCTAGTGTTAAGTACACCAATGTAGAAAAATATATATGCAATGAAAATAGCCTTGTAGGAACATTCAAGCAATGAAACTTTCCAAGTCAATTGATAATCTGATTTAAAATGTGATGTGCAATATTTGTTAATTAGTTGATGACAATACATGTAATATTTTTATAGTTAAAAACTATGGTCTCAATTATCTGGATGATTCGAGATTGACTGCTTCAAGCAAAAAATGGGGTTGGGTTTTCAATGAGCAATAATTGCATCTATATTCCAGGGATGAGACACACTTTTACTATCTCTGCTGAATTGGGGTATGATAAATTATTAATTAGGATGTGAAAAAAGTTTATGTTGTCATTACCTGGACCATGACCTTTCTGCAGTCACTACAAAATAGACTATTTGGTTTATTAACCATATTCAACTTTCAAAGGATGACTGTAGGAAGAGGAATGAGTTAGATTTTTACAGTGGGAAATGATGAGGAGTATTAGTCTATACAAGTTAACACTTTCATTCAAGAAATAAAGAACCCAAGGCCCACAAAAGTTTAATAATTTCCTCAAACTAGACCCATTATTATAATAATTAACTTAAAATAATTATTTTCCATGACATCTCTGCTGGCTTTGACACTTTTAATCACTGCTCCTTGATAGTCCCTTTTCTTTAGTTCTATGAGACATGAGTCTCTCTTGATTTTCTTCTTACCTATCTGACTATTCCTCCTCTGTTTGCTTTAATAGATCTAGATCATACCCTCTAACCATAAGATTGTGCAGGATTCCATCCTGGACTCTTCTCTCTTCTCCCTCTAAACTGCTAAGTAATTGATGAGCTCCCATGGATTGCCTTTTTTGTTCTGATGATTCTCACATCTATCTATCCGGTGCTGACCTCCGATTTTGCATCTCTGACTTCTTTTCAGACATCTTAATTTAAATGTGCAGTAGGCATCTTAAATTTTACAAGTTTAGAACTGAACATATTTATTTGCTTTTTTACCTAAACCTCTTCCCTTCATTTCCTTATTACTGTGGAGAACAACTGGGATCTTCCCAGTCCCTCAGGACAACCCAAGAGTCATCCTGGACTCCTTACTATATTGCACCCTTCATATCCAATCCATTACCAAGGTTTATCAATTTTACCTTTTTTTGACATTTATCAAATATACTTGTTTCTATTCTTTGATACTACAATTACTCTAGTACAATCTTTCATCACGTCTCACTTTGACCATTGTTAGATATTCTTGCCTCCAATCTTGCCCTACTTCATTTTATCCTCCATTTAGCCATTAAAGTAATTTTCATAAAGCACAGGTGTAACTCTCCTACTCCATAAACTCTATGGTCTCCCTATTATTTCCAAGATTAAATAAAACATGGTTATAATGACACTGACCTCCTGACTCTTCCATGAACTATATCTCTAAGGTGTGGAAAGTTCTCTCTCTTCAGCTCTACCTACTGATCTTCCTGGCTTCCTTTAAGTACCATCCCAAATTGTACCTTTTATTGTAAACCTTCTCTAATCTCTTTTATTCTAGTGTCCTTACTTTATAAATTTACTATATTTATTTTGTGTTTTTATATATTTCTTTGCATATCATCTTCTGCATTAAAATATAAGCTCCTTTAAGGGAAGGATTATTTTTTACATTTTTTTGGTACTCAATCCTAAATTTAGTTTCTTACACAAAGCAGACACTTAACAGATGTTTATTAATTAAAACTACAGATTGTGTAAAGCACATATATCCAGGATGAATGAAGATGAATAGTTTCTTTGGAAGTAACTGAGGGTCATACCCATTTCAAAAATAATGCTGGTATTTCAATTTTTTAAACTGTAGACGAAGCTTCATGCAGGTTTAGCATTTAAAATACAGTAAGAACTCATGAAACCTCAAGCAAAAGTGAAACTATCAATTCTACTAAGGAAGATTAAAAAGATCATAATCGCAAAGTGAAAAGCACACAAGATGTGACCTCCATAGTTGAGATAGTAAATAACCAACAGAAATAGCTATCCCCTGGGAGGGAAGCAATAACTGGAGTGAAGTTTAGTTCAACTATTATATCTTAAGCTAAGTCTCTACATCTCAAGCCAACCAAAAACATCACTTGTGGTAAAGTGGGAACTCTGTCTTCCTTAATGACTGCTATCTCACCAAAGTATTTTGCTTCTCTCTCTCTCTCTCTCTCTCTCTCTCTCTCTCTCTCTCTCTCTCTCTCTCTCTCTCTCTCTCTCTCTCTCTCTCTCTCTCTCTCTTTCTCTCTTTCTCTCTCTCTCTCTCTTTTTCTCTCTCTTTCTCTGTTTCTCTCTCTGTCTCTGTGTCTCTGTCTCTCTCTCTCTCTTTCCTTCCCCCTCTTTCTCTTCTTTTCTTCCTTCTTCCTTCTTTTCTTCTTTCCTCTCTACCTTCCCCCTTAAAAAGCATTTTTTAAAAAGAAATTAAAAACTGTATATTTGATTCTAGATTTAAATGTTAAGAGGGTTATAATATAAGGAGGATGGAAATGAAGATTACAAAGAGCTTTAAAAAACCCCAAAGGACTGTATATTTGATTCTAGAGGTAATAGGAGTAAGTGGAATAATGGAAAAAGGGTTATTTCTCTGTGTTTTTAAAAGAATCTGAAGTGGTTTTGATGCATGGGAGAGAACCACTTCCTTGTAAAAAGCTTGTAAAGGTAGCTTTTTTCCACTATACTATCATATAGCTTTTAATAATCTATAAATAACAATAACTAAAATGGGATCTTCAAAATTTTTTAGAGCTCTGCTAATTGCAAAATATTAAAGATAATTGTCATAGTTGAATATGTTGAACGATTTCAAGAAGTCACTTTCTTCCTTTGCTATGAATATTCGTGTCAATGATTACTGTGACTAGATTATAGGTCAATTGATATTCATATTTTTCCATAGATGAGAAAGTAGATATTGAGTTTGGTAGTTATTAACTCTTGCTCTCTTGCTTTGTATTAATGAGTTACAACCCCCCCCAATATTTGGCATCTTTTTTTTCTCCTTCACATCCTTTATCTATCAGTCCCTCAATACTCTTACGATTCTAAATTGTTTGTAGCTTAGAGGCTTACCTCATACACAGTATGACTTGTCTTTTAACTTTGTTTTATTCTACTTCTTCTGAATGTACATCCAAATAGCTGAACAAGTTGTGGTATATGATGGAATGCTATTGGACTGAAATAAATAATGAGCTTGATGATGTGAGAAAAAAATATAAATTGATTTGCAGAAAATAACAAAAAAAATAAATAGAATCAACATAACATATACAGTGTACATATATATGTATATATATATATATATATATACAGTTACAGCACTATTATTTTTTATAACAATAGAATTTTATTTTTCTTAATAAGCACAGATAGTTTTCAGCACCCTTACAAAACATTTCCTTCTGAATTTTTTCTCTCTTCCCCACTTCTCTCTTCTCTAGATATTAAGTAATCCAATATAAGCTAAACATGTGCAATTCTTCTAAACATAGTTCCACATTTATCAACAGGTATATTTTTGAATATTATAAATGCCCCAGTTAACTGTTAACTACAAAGAATATATGAAGGAAGATACTATCTGCAGCTAGAGAATGGATTGATAAATAGAAGTATGTATAAAATGATTCTACATACACACACCCCCACCCAAGCACATAAATAATTTTTGAGTGGTTGCCATCAGTAGGGTGAGGAGGAAGGGAGGCAAAAAAAAGAAATTTATGCAATAATTTTAATATATGTTTAAAAGAAATAGCAAATAGCACACAGCAGACTTATAGTCTCATGTTCAATTACCTTTTTTGTTTTAGAAATTGTTTTATATTATTGTTTTATTCTAAAATTTAAAAATAGAATAAAGAGTTGAAAGATAGAAAAGTGCACATCTAAGACTATGATAGTCATGATATGTATGATGACAGTTTTTTATTTGTTTTGATTTTAACAAAAAATTAAAATGTAATTGTGAAACAATTAATGAAATTAATTTGAGAAAAAAGGACCCAGATATTCACAAATGTTTGTAGCAACTTTTTTGTGGTAGCAGAGAATTGAAGAATGAGTAGTTGGCTATCAATGGGGCAATGGCTAAATAAGTTGTGGTATATGGAGATAATAGAATATTATTGTTATATAAAAATGATGAACAAGTTGATTTTAGAAAGGACTAGAAAGATTTACATGAACTGATGCTGAACAAAACAAAACAGAACTAGGAATACATTGCACAAAATAACAGTAGGAATGCATGATGATTGATTATTAAAAATATAGTTCTTGTCAGTGGTTCAGTGATCTAAGGCAATAAACTTTGTATAGAATATGTCATCTGCATCCAGAAACAAGAATTATGGAGATGAAATGTAAATTGACACATGCTATATTCACTTCTTTTTGTGTGTGTTTTTTTCCCTTTTGTTCTAGTTTTTCTCTC
Organism: Sminthopsis crassicaudata; assembly: GCF_048593235.1. Classification (NCBI taxonomy): domain Eukaryota; kingdom Metazoa; phylum Chordata; class Mammalia; order Dasyuromorphia; family Dasyuridae; genus Sminthopsis; species Sminthopsis crassicaudata. The sequence goes on along the minus strand of NC_133622.1, from coordinate 228,093,490 downwards.
CCAATAGGTTTCATAAATAAATATATATGAAAGCATAAAATGAAATAAATAAATAAAATTTTAAATTATTGTATGCAGCAAAATAAAAGTTTTTTTTTTTTTTTTTTGCAAGTTCTTTCTATTTTTTTTTAAATCAATCACCTTTTTTCCATACTCTACTTTGAACGGGCATTGCTTCTCCCTAATCTACTCATAATAACTCATAATCTTTTTTATTTTAATAACATTTCACAAGTGAGTTTAAACTCTAATACTTTCATTAATAGTTACTCTATGTACTAAAAAGTAGAGAGAAAAAAGAGCATGGCAGGTCTTAATTCAAAGAACTTTCTTGTCACTTGAAGCCTTTTCAATATTGTACTTGGGACCAAGGTCACCATGATTTCATTAAGAAACATCCAAGCATGATTTTTAAAAAATAGTCATTTATGTAGAAGAAATTTAAATTCATTGCAAAAGTAAATATAAACAAACTTAAGGGAAAGAGGAACTGATGTCTGATGGTATATGCATGAATCCATTATTTCCACTTACCTTCTCTGTGGTTTTGAACAAGTCACTTAACTTCACTGATTGTCAAAGGGAGAGTGACACTTTATTACTTATAAGTTCTCTTCTTGGCTTGCTGTGTATGTATGTGTATGGAATGTGTCTGATTGCGTGTATATTCATTCAGTGTTGCTCAAAACTCTAGTCCATTTTAATAATCATATTAAAGTAAAATATCTAACATTTAATTTATTTCTCTCTGTAACGCAAAAATAGTTGACTTTAATGAAAGGGCTAACTGATTTCCAGAGTAAATTTTTCTTTTCCATTTGTATATTAATTAATTATAAATGTTTTAATTATTAGTTATTGATAAACAAATATTTAATTACCATCAAATATTTTCTAACGACCGTATTTGTAGAGATAGACATAATTATATCTCTGTGTTTATATATGTATGAATATAGACATATGGAATAACTAGATTTTTATGTGAGAGTTGAAAAGAAAAGTGCCATCTTTTTTATTTCATCAGCTAGATTAGATTTGTTTTGATTTGTCACAGAAGGAAGAATTAGAAGCATTATGCAGACACTACATACATACAGATAAATTAAGACTTTTAAAAAAATGGCTTAATAATTGAATCCTGTCCCAGGTAGAATGGATTGTCTTAGGAGTCAGAGGATCATCTCTTCCTGAATGTTTAAGTAACATTAGAATGATTCTTGGGAATGAAAGAGCAACTTATGTTGGAGAGGGGACTGCTTGTTCAGGTAGAAGTTGGGTGGTATCTGAGATCCATTCCATACCTGACATGTTATTCTATGAAAAATGTTGACTGCAGCAGACATTTATCTGATATGAAGGAGGGTGGCATTTTATCCCAATACTCCATTTCAGTTATTATTGGCCAAAACTCATTCATCTTCAAAGTTATACTTATCCATATGCTGATTATCAGATAAAAGCGGCCTCTCTCTTTACATTTTAGCTTTGCCAACCATTGATAATACATCTCCCTCTAATGTGAGTTCCATGTCAGAAAATATAGTCTCTCTATTTGCCCAAATTCATAATTAACATTCCACAAAGCTTCTGACTGGTGCTCCACTCACTCATTAGCACTATTCTGACAGTCTCATCATCAAGGGGCATTGGCAAGTGTTCCAGAAAATTGGGCCTGTGTGTGATCAGATATGTCAAGAACATGATCTTCCATTCCATTAAGTAGGATTAAAGACAGAAACTAATTTACATTATGAAAATGGAGGCTCCAACAAGTGATACTGTTCCAATTCCATTTGCTAATAAAAAATGAGGGGCTGAATTCTGCATTATCCTTTGTGTCTACTCTATACATGCCAAGTTTCAAAAAAATTAATTGAATAAATTTAGTATTGATGAACAAATATAAAAATGAGAGGGAAAAATGACTCTAGAAATCAATTAGAACCCTAATTAAAGTCAACTCTTTAAATATTACTGAAAAAGACGAATTAGACATTGGATTCTTTCCATCGATATGATTGCTACAATACACTAGAGAGGTATTTTGAGGCAATATATTTTTAAAAATATTTCCCCTTTTCTTTTATTAGTGTAGATACTTTATTAATTTAGAGCCGATTCAAGAAGCAGTGTGAGAGTAACAGCAATATTAGGACACTTGGAGTCAGAAAGCCTTAGATTTGAATTTTGCCTCAGTTAATCAATAGTTGCGACCCAAGGGAAGTCAAAGTACTTTATAAATTAAAGTCATTTAACTTCTTCGCAACTGCTTTCCCATCTGTAAAATGAACATGATTATATTTGACTATTTGGCATTTGGGGGATTAAGCACTGTATTAGGCCCTAAGGGATTGAGATATTAAATAGTCTCTGCTGTCAAAAAGTTTTTATTAGAGAAAACAATGTAAGTGTGTATGTGTATGCATATATATGAATGTATGTGTATATAGAAACACATATATTTGTATATATATATATATTTGTGTGTGTATGTTTCATTTGTTGTTCAATCATTTCAATCATGCACAATACTTCATGATCTCCTTTGGAGTTCTCTTGGCAAAGATACAATAGTGGTCTGCCATTTCCTTCTCCAATGAATGTGTATATATGTTGTGTATCTCTCTCTCTCTCTCTCTCTCTCTCTCTCTCTCTCTCTCTCTCTCTCTCTCTCTCTCTCTGTCTCTCTCTCTCTCTCTTTCTCTTTCCATATATATGTGTGCATACACATGGTATATTTGTATGTATGTGAGGGCCATCTCGAATCATCCTGATGTCTATCTGGTCAATGGATCTAGATGACTGTGGAGGATAAAGTGAGGCAGATGACATTACACAACCTCCCTTACTTAAATTCAATTCATTGCATGTCATGCTATCACCTGTTTGATGTCATGGTCCTCTTTGAGAACTAAAGACAAAGAATAACCTCTGTATTGGAATTGGTCCACAAACTAGAATTAGTCAGCTGGAAAAGTTTCCACCTTCATTCCTTTGTTTGTTCCCTCTTCCCTTCCTCCCTTCCTCTCTTCCTCCTTTCCTCCCTCCCTCCTTCCATTCCTCCTTTTCTTCCTCCCTCCTTTCCTTCCTTCTTTCTTCCTTCCTTAACTCCCTCTCTTTAAATTTTATTAATGTATTTTGTTTTGTTTTATTTTCCCCCATTATCTTTCCTCCCCTCTCAAAGAGCTATACAAAATAACAGTATTTTAAATGCAAAAGAGAAAGAATTAAAGAAAAAAAAGAAATAAGTATAACTGACATTGGAAATATTTTCAGTGTGCAATACTTGTGGGTCTCCCACCTCTGCAAAAGGAAGTCAGAGTATTTTCCCATATCTCTTTCTTCAAGACTTGTGTTAAGTTTTACAACATTCGACACACGAGGCGGAGCCAAGATGGCGGAGAAGAAACACACGACTCAGTGAACGTCCTCACTCCCTCACAACCAATTAGATAAATTAAGTCTCAGAATTAGCTCAGGACTGATAGATACCACAAGGACTGGAAGCACGACTTACCAGCTGAAGAGAATCTGGAGTTTCAACAGGAAAGGTCAGTTCTCAGGGGAGGAATAAGAAAGACCAGCACAGACGGTGGGGTAGGGGCACACTGCGCCCATTGCGCTGGGAAGGGCTCTGGGATCAGAGAAGCCACTGAGGTAAAGGAATCTGGCACAGGCTGTTAGCTCTTCTCTGCTAATTATTTAGCAGTTCAGAAGAGAAAGCCAAAATATTTTAAAACTCAGATTAGATTTCCCCCCTCCCCCACCCTGGGGGTGACTCAGGCACCAGGGGGTGTGGCCTCAGCTACCTCCTGAGAATAGTTAAGAGACTGACAAGTGGGTGGATACGGCCCAAGGCAACACACACTGCCTAGCTTAGCTGGAGGGAGTGGAACTCAGCTCCAGGAAGTCCCAGAGAAGCGGAACCTTAGAACTAGGGACCGCGGTTTCTGGCAGACACTTCCAGTTTGAGCGCAGGGGCTTCTCACGTCACCTGCTGCAGACGTCCACTCCCCACCCGGACACATAGGCTGAGCTTCTTGCTGTCTTCACTATTCTACGCCCTCAAAGCACAGCAGTGCTAAACACCTCTGAGGCACCTCCAGGGAGGGGGTGGGGAACTCTCTCCCAGAGCTCTCTCTTAGCGCGGGCGCAGGGGCCGCTGCATCCATCCGGTCTGGGAGGAAGCTGGTAAAGAAGTAAATAATTTCCTACCCCAGGGACAGACCCCAAAACATTTTTTAAGTATGAGCAAAAAAGCTAGAAAAACTATAGATTCCTTCTATACAGAGAAAGAGCGGGTACCCAACCCCGAGGAAGTTAACAGCAAAGATTCAGAAGATAACAACCTAAAGGGGAAGGATTCCTGCCCCCCATCACATAACTCTCTCCTAGAAGAAGCTCTTAAGAAATTGAGGGAGATCGAAGAAAAATGGGGCAAGGAAAGGGAAGTTATGATAGAGAATAACAACGTCCTGAAATTGGAGTTGGAAAAAATAAAGAATTCACAGGAGATGCAGGGAAACAAAATTAGTGAACTAGAAAAGGTTAAAAAAACACAGGAAAGTAGGATTTCTGAATTGGAAAAGATAAAAAAGTCTCAAGAAAATAGAATTTCTGAATTGGAAAAAGAAAATAATTCTCAAAAAAAAAAAATTAGGGAAATGGAAAAAAATTCAATAGAGCAAAATAATTCATTTAAAAACGAAATTGGGCATTTACAAAAAGAACTAAAAACTGTGAAAGAAGAAAATAACTCCTTAAAAGTCAGGATGGAACAAATAGAAATGAATGATTCACAGAGAACCCAAGAATCAGTCAAACAAAACAAAAAAAATGAGAAGCTGGAGAACAACGTCAAATACTTACTGGGAAAATCTATAGACCTGGAAAATAGATCTAGGAGAGATAATCTGCGGATTATTGGACTTCCAGAAAACTATGACCAAAAAAAGAGCCTAGATTCTATTTTACAGGAAATTATCAAAGAGAACTGTCCAGAGATAATAGAAACAGAAGGGAAAGTAGATGTGGAAAGAATTCATCGAACTCCTTCTGAAATAGACCCTAAAAAAAGAACACCACGGAATATTGTGGCTAAGCTGCAGAATTACCACACAAAGGAGAAAATCCTGCAAGCAGCTAGAAAAAAACAATTTAAATACCAAGGTGCCACAATAAGGGTCACCCAAGATCTGGCTGCCTCCACATTAAAAGATAGAAGGGCCTGGAACCTGATATTCCGTAAGGCAAAAGATCAAGGACTGCAACCAAGAATGAACTACCCAGCTAAGTTTAGCATCTTTTTCCACGGAAGAAGATGGTCATTCAATGAAACAGAGGAATTCTATATGTTTCTAAGAAAAAAACCAGACTTAAACAAAAAATTTGATCTACATCCACAAGACTGAAGAGAAACAGAAAAAGGTACACAGAACCCTTGAGAACTGTAACTCTGTTGTGGGTATATAAAAAATACTCAAGGATAATTTGATTTTACTGATATAAAAGAAAAAAAGGGGGGTGTAGTAAAGGGAAGGAGGTCGGTTCAGAAAAAGGGGAAGGAGTAATAAAAAGAGGGAAACTACATCCCAGGAAGAGACATAGAAAATACACCATATCTGAGGGAACTTAGTGAGGGGGAGAATCATTGTGTGAATCTTACTCTCATCAGAAGAGGCTCAAAGAGTAAATAATTAACATATTTGTTTTTCAGAGAATTTTCTCTCACCTCATTAAAAGGGGGGAGAGGAAAAGGGAAAAGGAAAAGGGGAATAAGTGAAGGGACTTGGAGGGAGGGGGGAGGGATCCGAAAAAAAAAAAAAAAAAAAAAAAAAAAAAGAGGGAGGGTTGCGCGTCACAAGGGGGGTCTGTAAATTAAATATCGGGGAGGGGGATCAGGGGGGTCAAGGGAAAAAAGCATAATCTGGGGATAATACGATGGCAGGAAATACAGAATTAGTAATTTTAACTGTAAATGTAAATGGGATGAACGATCCCATCAAACGGAGACGGATAGTAGATTGGATCAAAAAGCAGAACCCTACAATATGTTGCCTACAGGAAACACACTTAAAGCAGGGAGATACATGCAGAGTAAAGGTAAAAGGTTGGAACAGAGCCTATTATGCTTCAGGTAAAGCCAAAAAAGCAGGGGTAGCTATCCTTATCTCAGATCAAGCAAAAGCAGAAGTAGATCTCCTTAAAAAAGATAAGGAAGGAAACTATATCCTGCTGAAAGGTAGCATAAATAATGAAGCCATATCAATACTAAACATATATGCACCAAGTGGTATAGCATCTAACTTTCTAAAGGAAAAGTTAAGAGAACTGCAAGAAGAAATAGACAGTAAAACTATAATAGTGGGAGATCTCAACCTTGCACTCTCAGATTTAGACAAATCAAACCACAAAACAAACAAGAAAGAAATTAAAAAAGTAAATAGAACATTAGAAAAACTAGGTATGATAGACCTTTGGAGAAAACTGAATGGCAATAGGAAGGAATATACTTTCTTCTCAGCAGTTCATGGATCCTATACAAAAATTGACCATATACTAGGACATAAAGATCTCAAAATTAAATGTAGGAAGGCAGAAATAATAAATGCCTTCTTCTCAGATCACAATGCAATAAAAGCTACATTCAGTAAAAAGTTAGGGGTAAATAGACCAAAAAGTAATTGGAAACTGAATAATCTCATCTTAAAGAATGACTGGGTGAAAGAGCAAATTATAGAAACAATTAACAATTTCACCCAAGATAATGATAATGATGAGACATCATATCAAAATCTTTGGGATGCAGCTAAAGCGGTAATAAGGGGAAATTTTATATCTTTAGAGGCTTATTTGAAGAAAATTGAGAAAGAGAAGATTAACGAATTGGGCTTACAACTTAAACGGCTAGAAAAAGACCAAATTATAAACCCCCAACCAAAAATTAAACTCGAAATACAAAAATTAAAAGGAGAAATCAATAAAATTGAAAGTAAAAAAACTATTGAATTAATAAATAAAACCAAGAGTTGGTTTTATGAAAAAGCCAATAAAATAGATAAACCTTTGGTAAATTTGATCAAAAAAAAAAGAAAGAGGAAAATCAAATTGATAGTCTTACAAATGAAAAGGGGGATCTTTCCACCAATGAAGAGGAAATTAGAGAAATAATAAGGAGTTACTTTGCCCAACTTTATGCCAATAAATTTGATAACTTAAGTGAAATGGATGACTTCCTCCAAAAATATAGGCTCCCTAGATTAACAGAGGAGGAGATAAATTGCTTAAATAGTCCCATTTCAGAAAAAGAAATAGAACAAGCTATTAATCAACTCCCCAGGAAAAAATCCCCAGGGCCAGATGGATTCACATGTGAATTCTACCAAACATTTAAAGAACAATTAGCCCCAATGTTATATAAATTATTTGAAAAAATAGGGGATGAAGGAGTCCTACCAAATTCCTTTTATGACACAGACATGGTACTGATACCTAAACCTGGTAGATCGAAAACTGAGAAAGAAAATTATAGACCAATCTCCTTAATGAATATTGATGCTAAAATCTTAAATAAGATATTAGCAAAAAGACTTCAGAAAATCATCTCCAAGATAATACACTATGATCAAGTAGGATTTATTCCAGGAATGCAGGGCTGGTTTAATATTAGGAAAACTATTAATATAATTGACCATATTAATAATCAAATTAATAAGAACCATATGATCATCTCAATAGATGCAGAAAAAGCATTTGACAAAATCCAACATCCATTCCTACTAAAAACTCTTGAGAGTATAGGAATAAATGGATTATTCCTTAGAATAATCAGGAGTATATATTTAAGACCGTCAGTAAGCATAATATGCAATAGAAATAAACTGCAACCTTTCCCAGTAAGATCAGGAGTGAAACAAGGTTGCCCACTATCACCATTACTATTCAATATAGTACTAGAAACGCTAGCCTCGGCAATAAGAGCCGAGAAAGAGATTCAAGGAATTAGAGTAGGAAATGAGGAAATTAAACTATCACTTTTTGCAGATGACATGATGGTATACTTAGAGAACCCCAAAGACTCTGCTAAAAAGCTACTAGAAATAATTCAAAATTTCAGCAAAGTGGCAGGATACAAAATAAATCCACATAAATCCTCGGCATTTTTATATATCACTAACAAAATGCAACAGCAAGAGATACAAAGAGAAATTCCATTCCAAACAAATGTTGATAGTATAAAATATTTGGGAATCCATCTACCAAAGAAAAGTCAGGAATTATATGAGAAAAATTACAAAACACTTGCCACAAAAATAAAATCAGATTTAAATAATTGGAAAGACATTCAGTGCTCTTGGATAGGCCGAGCGAATATAATAAAGATGACAATACTCCCCAAACTAATCTATTTATTTAGTGCTATACCAATCAGACTCCCAAGAAACTATTTTAATGACCTAGAAAAAATAACAACAAAATTCATCTGGAAGAATAAAAGGTCAAGAATTGCAAGGGAACTAATGAAAAAAAACTCAGAGGAAGGTGGTCTAAGTGTACCTGATCTAAAGCTATATTATATAGCAGCAGTCACCAAAACCATTTGGTATTGGCTAAGAAATAGACCAGTAGATCAGTGGAACAGATTAGATACAAAGGACAAAAAAGGGTACATCTATAGCAATCTAATCTTTGACAAACCCAAAGATTCCAACATTAGGGATAAAAATTCATTATTCGGAAAAAATTGTTGGGAAAACTGGAAATTAGTATGGCAGAAATTAGATATGGATCCACACTTAACACCATATACCAAGATAAGATCAAAATGGGTCCATGATTTAGGCATAAAGAGGGAGATAATAAATAGATTAGAGGAACAGAGGATAATCTACCTCTCAGACTTGTGGAGGAGGAAGGAATTTATGACCAGAGGAGAACTAGAGATCATTATTGATCACAAAATAGAAGATTTTGATTACATCAAACTAAAAAGTTTCTGTACAAATAATACTAATGCAAACAAGATTAGAAGGGAAGTAACAAATTGGGAAAATATTTTTAAAAACAAAGGTTCTGACAAAGGTCTCATTTCCAAAATATATAGAGAACTGACCATAATTTATAAGAAACCAAACCATTCTCCAATTGATAAATGGTCAAAGGATATGAACAGACAATTCTCAGAGGAAGAAATTGAAACTATATCCACTCACATGAAAGAGTGTTCCAAATCACTACTGATCAGAGAAATGCAAATTAAGACCACTCTGAGATACCACTACACACCTGTCAGATTGGCTAAGATGACAGGAACAAATAATGACAAATGTTGGAGGGGATGTGGGGAAATTGGGACACTAATACATTGCTGGTGGAGTTGTGAAAGAATCCAGCCATTCTGGAGAGCAATCTGGAATTATGCCCAAAAAGTTATCAAACTGTGCATACCCTTTGACCCAGCAGCGCTACTACTGGGATTATATCCCAAAGAAATACTAAAGAGCGGAAAGAGACATATATGTGCCAAAATGTTTGTGGCAGCTCTTTTTGTTGTAGCTAGAAACTGGAAGATGAATGGATGTCCATCAGTTGGAGAATGGTTGGGTAAATTGTGGTATATGAAGGTTATGGAATATTATTGCTCAGTAAGAAATGAGCAGCAGGAGGAATACAGAGAGGGTTGGAGAGACTTAAATCAACTGATGCTGAGTGAAATGAGCAGAACCAGAAGATCACTGTATACTTCAACAACGATACTGTATGAGGATGTATTCTGATGGAAGTGGAAATCTTCAACATAAAGAAGATCCAACTCACTTCCAGTTGATCAATGATGGACAGAGGTAGATACACCCAGAGAAGAAACACTGGGAGGGGAATGTAAATTGTTAGCACTAATATCTGTCTGCCCAGGTTGCATGTACCTTCGGATTCTAATGTTTAGTGATATTCACACACATGTATTGTACTTAGACTATATTGTAACACATGTAAAATGTATGGTATTGCCTGTCGTCGGGGGGAGGGAATAAGGGAGGGGGGGTAATTTGGAAAAATGAATACAAGGGATAATATTATAAAATATATATATATATAATAAAAAAATTAAAAAATAAAAAAATAAAAATACACACACACACACACACACACACACACACACACACACACCCTGGCATTTTGTGAGTTTCATTTTTCAAGTTTGTATTTTTATAGTAAAGCTTACTTACTACAGATTTTTATTTTAGTTACTTTTAATTGATCAATTGAAAAAGATAACAAAAGTTCGTTATAATTGGATTGAATAAATGATTGCCTTAAAAGAATAAAAACTCATTGAGATACACTATGAAAAAAAAAAAAAAGTTTTACAACATTCACTTTTTTGGTTCTTCTTGTTGATACTGTTACCATGATGTATGTATATATATATATATATAGATATATATAGATATAGATATATCTATATCTATATCTATATATTTTTTTTTTCTTGGCTTTGCTTATTCTTTCTTCATCAATTGATGTGCATCTTTTGATGTTTCTTTGTATTCTCAGTTTTCATTGTCAGTCTTCCCTGTAGTTCCAAAAAGCTGTAGTATATATGTAGCAGTCACATTACACTAAGTCAGTAAAGTCAGGGGGTTTTCTCTCTCAAGTATGTGCAGTCTTCCCCTCGTGCAATGGGCAGATGGGAACAATTTGTTCCAGTGGCCATGAAGGTGACTGAAGCAGGTGCTATGGAGCACATAGAGCTTTGTCATACTTAAAAGCAGAAGTCAACCACTGAATCCCAAGGTATTGCCCGTTTACTTGGCTTTTGTCTTACTACTGGACTTTGATGACTGAAAGAAAAAGGCCAATGACTTTGTGCAATTCTATCCTTTCTACCTCACTTTAATCCAATTCATGCATGATGTCATTGGTCCTCTTTGAAAATGAAAGATGAACAGCAATAATAACAAGGCAATTTGTCAAGAGAAGACATTAAGATTTGGAGGGCATTAGCAAAAGCTTTATGAAGAGTGTGGTGAATTAGCTAAAGAAGCTGGAGCTTGAAGGGAACTAATGATTCTTAGGGATACAAGTAGGTGCAATTCAGTACAATGGGATGTATATCAATGGTGAATTTGTATGTGTGAAGGACAGCAAGAAGTTCGGGTTGGTTGGAACATATTGTGCACACAATGTTAAATCAAGTTTATTAAGATCAAAAAAGATAGATTGGAACTAGGTTGTGAAAGTCCTTCAAAGGCAAACAGGATATTATAATTGATGCCAAAGGTACCAGGGGACCAAAGAAGTTCATTGATGAGTGACCTGATATGAGCATATGTTGAGAAGATGCTTTTGTAAAAAAACATCATATTACAAAACTGTTTCATGTAAGCCCTACAATTAGCCCTTCACATAAACAGTGCAAATGTTATAATTCCAGCTATCAAATGGGATTACATTTGCTGAAGATGGGACCTAGCTATGAGCACACAACTACCAAGGTATCAAGAGAATTTAAATACAAAATTTTCCAACTCCAAGTTTGAGGAATTTATCCATTATGCCTTGATGTCTTTAAATACAACTTATGGTGCTTCCCTCATGAGGTTATTGGAAGAATAATTAAGTAATGTAAAAAGTGCTTTGGAAAACTTTAAAATATTATGTAAAGGTGGTAGTTATTTGTTATCAATATTTTGATTTCATTTTTTATCACAAAAATCAGTAAACAGTCAATAAAAGTTTATTAAGTGTTTACTATGTCCCAGACACTGTTCAAAGTACTAGAGATAAAAGGAAAAATTGAAAATATTATTGATCTACCTACATGCTAGTGCAGGTTCCTATAACCGTCTTTTCAAATGGGATTTTCACCTTCGGTCTATAGCAAATAGTAATGTTCTGCAGAGGGGAAAAGCTTGACCAACCCCTAAATCACCCACTGCTTTTTGTACAATGAATCTGTCCATTCGTTTGAATGATTTTTCAATAGCCTAGCATCTGTACTTGAAACACAGCTTACAAATGAATCCATTTCAATTCTCCTCTTCCTAAAAGCACATCATTCTGATAAAAACAACTGTCATTCTCTGCTTCTTAATACAGCTCTTGTTTAGAAACAAATAAGCCTTTTCACTTTTCTGAAAAAGAGAGGTAGGTGAAATAATGAAATTTCCTTTCACCTGTCTGAAAAGGTCTCACTGTATTACTGTTTTTTGCATCATGTTTATACATCTATTGGTCAATGATTCTATGAATGCTTGTCAAAAAGCCACTGGTCTTGCAAATATGTCAGTCAGTCAAGAACTAGAAAATGTGTTTATAAAATCATGGTGTACTTGAAAGTTGGAAATGACTTTGAAGTCATCTAGTCCAGATACCTTCTTGTACAGATACAGAAATTGAAATTTAGAAGGGCAAAGGTTTTCAAATGTATTCCTGTTAGGCAAAAGTATTGGACTAGTTAACAGAAGATACCTGACTTAAAATCCTTTCTTTAATTTTATTATCTGTGACCATGGGCAAGGCAGTTAAATCTTCCACTCCTTAGTTCCTTTATTTATTGCATAAAAGAATTGGACTCAGTTATCTAAAACTTATCTTCTATGTATCTAAATTTATCCTTCTTTGTTCCTATAGTTCATTCATTGTAACACAGTAAGGAAGTGAAAGAGTTCATAGTGTAGTAAAAAGGAATCTATATGTGATGCTGGGCCAGTCCATTAATGTATTAAGGCCTAATTTTCTTCAACTCTATAATGGAAAGGTTTACCTAGATGACCTTCAAGATCTTCTCCATATCTAAGTATATAATATGGTGCTACTAGAAATTCAAACATGTGAATCTAAAGCCTATTGATCACATTACACAAGACTGGTTCATTTTAAAAAGATTTGTATGAAGGTCACATCCAATATATCCAGTATTCTAATGACTTTAAAAAGTGTATTCAAAAACAAAACAAGACTAAAAACATGCAGAATAAAACTAGGTACATAAATAGATATTTGAAGTGGTTCATAAGCAATACATTTTCGAAGTGAAAGGTATTATTTTCTTGCACATAAATTCTTTAGTTGACCAATATATTCATCTTCTTGCTACATTTCTTTATTTTGTCCAGTAGATAAAGCAATCATATAAATGGAAAGTTAACATATGGTTACAAAGGTATCAGGGAAGGAGATTGAGATTTCTAGATAAAGACTTAAGTTATGGATGATTTTTTTAGTCAATGGGTAAAGTTCATCATTTGAGGCATGGTTAAAACAAAAACAGAAACAAGAACCAAACAAACAAACAAAACAAAACAAAAGCAAAGAAATATTTTTACCTAGGTAGTTGGATCTGCAATCAAGAAAGCTTTAAATTAAAAATGTAATAGTAGGGAGAAAATTATCTGCATATAATTGCTAAAGCACAAATAATTTAAAATTATAATACAGGGCAAAGTACATCAGCAGAGAACTCAAATAACTCACTAGGAATAACATGTAAGAAGAGAGAAAAGAGGAAATGACTATATATATATATATATATATATAGATAGATAGATAGATATATGTATGTATATATATATATATTCAGATGTACATTTACATAATAAAAAGTACTGGTAATTAATAAATTGAACTATATAATCAATGCATGGAGGTCCTATTACTTTACATATATATCACCGAGATTAGAAGAGATGTGACACACTGAATTATGATAATGGAAGGTTATATCTTAATCAAAATAAATACATCAGATAAGATGAATTGTGGAATGGCAATTTGTATTAAAATTATTTACTGTTTTGTGAAAATCCGTGAATCAAAGAGAGAGAAATATAATGGAAAATATTTGTCAATTATCAATGATGGGAGAAACAAATAATATTTATAAGAGAGTATACTATAAGCATTCTGTACAGAAGAGGAAAATAGATGATAAGTTCCAAAAATATTACAAAACTTGGCTTGGAGAATGTTAAAGGGAGAGAAGATTGTAGGCCTCTAAACAGTTATGGAAAATTTTCACTACTAAAAGGAGAGAAATATTTTGTTTTGTTTTGTTGTAAATTTATCCCAGTCATAATGACTTAAAAGTATAATGAGGGAAAAATGTTTGAGAATATGTATGGTGTGCTTAAATAATGTAATCCTCATGTGGAAGGAGCTAGTGAGTTTATTTCCAGACAAACCTAAAGATTGTCAATGAAAGGATTTTGTACCTCAATTTGAAGCATGTGAACGTTTTCTATAAATGATCTTTGTCTATTAAATATTGCGTGAAATTATTTGCAACTGAACTGAATTGAGAAGGATAGCAAAATGATAATAACTTGTATTTATGTAGTTAAAAGGAGCTTAACAAAAATTATTTTATCCTATCCAGAAGCCATTTTTTTCCTTTCCTGATGCAAAAGAGGGAGTTTTCTTTACCTCCTATCTCCAAAAACCACAATGAATAAATAGTAGCTTGTCCCCTCCAAAACAATCCTCATTTATCATTTAGAGACTACATTTGAAAGTTCTTGATGCACAATTTCAGAAATGAAGGTATACTATGGGCATGAATACATATAGAAAAACATTGATTTTAAAAGAAAAAGTATATTAAAAGAGTGGTATATCTGGCAGTAAAATGGAGAACCAGTCAGAATCAACAGAAATCTAACTTTGGTCTTCAAAAGTTGAGTTGAGGAGAGAACCTATTGGAAAAACAATCATTAAGTTTAAGTTTAAACAAAGAAAAACAATCATTAAGTTTAAGTGAGAAATGAGTTGAGCCATCTAGATTCTACACAAGCACTGCAAATGGGAAGAATCTTGTGCACAAAAGAGAAAGGACTTCAAGGTCCTAAATTTTTGTAATTGTAAGTTGCCTTGTGATGTGTGTTCTATGTCTGTGTGTACTCATTACGATTATACTCCAAGTGTAAATCCATTCTTCCCCTAAATATTGTGCCTATTTGTAGAACATATAGATCCATGTTTATAGGGAATATAGTTTATAGTTACTTTTTCCTATATAATATTAGCTAAATGTTTTTCTCTTAAGAGTTAATTATATCTGCTGATTTAATTTAATTTAAATGAGAATCACTCTAGTGAGGGCTAGGAATGCACAAAATAATATTAGATTGTTATACTAACTTTCTGGGTTATAGTATAAGTATACTATATCTTCTGAGGACCCAATTTTAGATATAAGTGCAAGTGGGAAAAAACTAACCCTTTGGAGAAGATACGTTCACACACATATCACATAAAGAAATGTACAATGAATTAGATGAGGAAACAAATGCAAATCATGGAATGATCCCTGCTTTTAAGAACTTTAGCCTCTATTGGATAGATACAACATTTCACAGATACGTAGGTACACAGTAAATGGAGAAGAGATACAGCTTGCTTTTTGAGGGTTAGTTTGAGAACAGCTTCATGTACAAATTTATTCCTGAGTTGATTATTGAAAGAATTCTAAGATACACAGGTGAAGAGCATGAGTTGCACATGGGTAATAATTTTTTTTTTTTGATCCAAGGGCATAGGAGATAAAATAGTGAGTACATAATATAACATATGATCTAGTTTGGCCAGAATAGCTAGAGAATGATGGAGAATTAGACAAAATAAATCTAACATTTTAGGCCATCCAAGCTCATTATTTCATACATGAGGGGGAAAAAAGGCTTGCAGATGGGAAATGACTTACCCAAAGTCACAGAAAATTTATCAGCAGCCAGTTAGTGACACAGCAATCTCTAACAGTATGCTTTTTCACTTATACCTAACAATAAACCAAAAAAAGCTGCATTTTGGAAAGGGCATTGGGTTTTATTTTAGTATGAATCTCTGTTCTACTGTACTTCTGAGAGTTTAGTTTTTTTTTTTTTTTTTTTTTTTTTTTTTTTTTTTTTTTTTTTTTTTTTGGCTCATTTGCTTCAGAGATGAACTGAGAGATATGGACCAAAATATCTTTTCTTGCTTCAAATCATGTTATCTTTCCTCCAAACCAACTAATCACTGTTTTGTTGAAAAGCAAGAGGTAGTTAAGGAATACATAATTAATATATTCACTGCCTGTGAAACAGTTAAACAATTAGCACAGGTAATCCAGTTATAATAAAGAGCATAACAGTTATCTCAAATTTGATTCTGGTCATGGTGATTGAAAGTCACATTGTTTAAAAGAACCTCAATCAGAATATAATCTTATTGACATTAAACAGGTTCATTATTCTATTATTTTGTATTCATAATTTGCATGAAATTAGAAGATAAGATTTCAGAATATCTGAAACCATCTGAATATTGTAAAGAGGGTTAAATTAATCAATAAACATGAGAGAACAGAACAATGATGAAAACCATTAGAGACAGAGAAAATGGATACAGTTCTGATCCTGACACTATAAGTCATATGTTACCTTGACCAAAAATATTTCTTTTCCCTTTCCTTCAATATTCACATCTGTAAATGAAAGCATTGAATTTGATTACTTTTATATGTGCTTCAGCTCTAAATCTATGATCTTGTTTATGACCACACTAAACACAAAATGTAAAATGTTCTTCCTTTGACATTTATTTTACATTAAATATTTTCCCCAAATGCTCTTCTCAAAGTTTCAATACCTAGAGCAAAGCTTCTTAAACTGTAGGTCATAATCCCAAATGGAATCACATAACCGACTATTTTGACCACAAAATTATGGTTTATTATCAGTAATGCTTTGATTCTTGTACCTCTTTTATATAACCGATATACTTGGAGTCACATAAAAAATTCTTGCATGGAAAGGGATTATAGTTGGAGAAAATATTTAAGATTAGATATATAAGCACCTTGAAGATTTTATAGCTATACATGGAATGAATTAAATCTAAAAACTTTTTAGAAGGAAAGGTTGTACCCATTTGACTAGAATAGACTCTTACATACTGATAGATATTTGATAAAGCTTATTGTTATTGCAAGCCTACAAAGATAATCTGTAAGGAGATTTAATGCTAAATATTGGGGATATATCAAGACTAGTTATACATTGCTACAATATAATGAAAAAATTGTTGTTGCTTCTCGTGCTATTATTGTTGTTTTTTACATGTCATCCAAGTGATTATTTTAACCAATATTTCTTACTCTAAAAAATATTTCATTAAAAGGTAACACTAAAAATCAACATAACAATTTAAACTTGTTTAGTAAATATTTATATTTAAATTAACTAATTTCAATGCACAGCTGTCATAACTATCTTTCATTCTTTACCTCTATGTTCTCATTATAATTCTTTATTTGCCCATTCAATCTTACTTATTATACCTCTTGTGTGCTCATCAACAGTGTGTTCTATTTTTTTGGCTTATATGTGTTTGCCTCTTTTTTTTTTTAATTTCCTATAGATATTTTCAGATTCCTTTCCCTATGGTCATATGTATTCATCTTAATTGTATTATAGTATCCCATCTCGTTGATGCATAGTAAGCTGCATAACTGTTCCTATGTTGAAAAGTGTTTGATTTTGCTGAGGTTTTTTGATTACATCTAATACTGCTATAATCATCTGAAGGCGGGTTTATGAAATCCTTAGAAATTTGTATTTAGGTTGCAGTAATGCCTCAGACTTATTATATGACACTGAGTAGGTCTATTCAGATTTAATGCTCTAGGTAATTCTCTGAAGTGACAAGGTGCAGAGAAGGTATGAATCTGTATTCCTTTCTGTATTCCTAAAGGGATGTTTTTTTCACTTGCGCAAATAAAACCACAAAGTCCTTTGTCTTTATTGGTCCCTTTGAAATCTTTGTAAAAATTTTTAAATTAAATCTTTTTATTTTCAAAGTATATACATGAGTATATACTCATATAAATATCATTTATAAAAAAGGAAAAAGGAAATAGAAAAGTAAGTATCCTTAAGCATTACTTTGCAGGTTTATATCTTCAAGGTTATACAACTGACTAAATGAAAGAAATAGAATACACAAGATCCCAGTACATGTATTGTTTGACAATTATTAAAAAATAATCCTTGACTTATTAGAAGCAAATACGACCTTGAGTATACATTTCAATAATTTGTCCCATTCAATTCACAATCATACATGAATTTTAAATGATAAAAAAGAAACAGAGTGAGATATATTCTGCAATTTTTATAGGTTGAAAGCTATGAGAAGCCTTAGGGTAATATAATCCAACTTCTGTTTGTATACTTGGGGAAATAAAGATAAATGATTAAGTGAATTGCCCATGGAAAAAAGATAAAAGGTGGAAGAGTTGGGATTTGAACCCAGAGCTTCAAATACAGTTCTAGATCCAGACTTTTCTTACTCTGTGACGGTAGTCATTTGATATTGCCATGGGATATATCCTTGGTAGTGTTCTAATGAAAGACAAATTCTCAGAGGGATTCTGGAAATCACATATATACTTTAAATGTTTTAGTTTACTGATAATATGATATTAAGCCACAGAATACTAAAGGAGCTGTAACCTTTTAAAATTATCTAATATAAAAAGCAGAGATGAAGAAGACTATAATCAATTTCTGCTATATGATTAGATGAAAATTCCATTGGGTTCATCTATCTGTTCATGTGAAACAGGAAATGCAAAGGGATTTAGATCTAGAATGAATTAGGAAAAAGAAGGCAGATAAGGTTGCATTTTGAAAGTTATGAAGCATTTTCAATGATCATAAGATGTTTCCTGAAGCCAAAATCAATATTTTAACGTCAATATTCTTATGCAAAAGAATCAGCATCCTATATTGAAAAGATTTAGGTATAAAACTTGTTTCTAAAACATTTTATTCATGTGACCATGGGTAAAACTCCTCAGTCCCTCAGACAAGTCTTTAAAACTTGAGAAATAGATATCTGTGTTCCATATTATTGGAGGAGATTTCCATATTTAGAATTCTAGATAAAAGGAACACATAAGATAAGATGTATTATATCACTCATATTTCTCCAGGAAAAGAAAAAAATGTACTTATAGTTATTTTGATGGCTGAAAGAAAAATAAAAGGAAAACCACAGTATAAGAATAATATTGTCAAATACTCTTAGTCTCATTCCCTTTCCCTCCCTTACAGTATGAAAGCAATGGAACTAGATACTGTAAAACATGTAGACATTTCAAAACACTTGGACTTCTTTCCCTTCCTTAAGCTTCTTCAGTTCTCTGAACATTATATTTTGAGGTTCTCTCCTAGTCTGGTTTTATTAATTAATAGAAAAAAAACATATTAAAAATACTTTTCTTCCTATGTGATTGTGTTAAAGTTTGAAGATGGCTTCATTTCATTCAGTATATTTTCCTCTTGTTTTTATTTTTATGCTCTATCTTTTCCCAACCTATCCTTACATTACTGATTGTTGAAGAGAAGACAGGGAATTCAGATTGAATATGCTACATCTAGTTAACACTCCAAGGCTGGTTTCAGGGTTTCTTCTTATCCTGGAAATGTGAGACTTTGGATAATATATTTGTTGCAGATTTATATTCTGAGGGAGCTCTCTTCTAATATCCAGAGACTTTTCAATATGCACATTTGCCTCAAATTGCAATAGATATATCTTTTTTTTTTCTTTTATGTTGTATTTTCTTTTGTTTGCTTACTAACTTTTCAGAGACTCTCACTGGTTTTACAACTTTTATTATTATGCAGTTCCTAAGTTTTCTTCCATTGCATCACAGGTTTCCCTACTCTCTCTATTTTCCTTAGAGAGTACAGTGTTTTATTTAAAACTTTAATTTTGCATTACATTTCCTTTATTATTTTAAGTTTTAACTTTTAAGCTCATTTAACTCTTCATGTTCCTTCAGCACTCCCATTTGACTTTTCAAATGTTCACAACTGGTATATCTTCTAAAGAATTCTAGCTATTGTTATTATAGATTTTTTTCTTCTTCATGGTAGATATTTCCCTACACTTTTTTTTTTTCATTTTGTATTTTTAATTTATTTTATTAAGGACTTTTATTTATTTCTTTAATGATTTATTTATTTTATCTTCTGGTTTATCTGAGGAAATATTCTCATGAGAATGTAATTTCCCCCTACATTTAATATTGTTGTTGTTATTGTCTTCATTGATTTGAAAAATAATGACATTTCTATCATCAAGCCAAATTCATAATTCATAATCTACTCAATTTTGGCTAAGCAAGTTAATACAAATGTTCTGATAATTGAGATCTTTAATCATTATTGTTTCATTGTTCAAGGCTTATGATGTGTTCCCTGAACTCATCAGTAGGTAGCAAAGTGTATTGAATGCTGGAATTGTTCAAATTTCACCACAGATTTCTATAGTCTGGTTAAGTTAAAGAAAGTCACCTAATTTTTCTCAGACCCCATTTCTTTATCTGTAAAATACTCACAATGATATTACTCATCTGATAAGGATTTTTGTGAGTTGGATGAGATGACATATAATTTTTTTTTCAAATTTAGCTATGTTATAACTTTTTATCTATAAATTATCTATGGTGATATCAAATCTGTTTGTCCATCAATTAATCTTTACCTATTGCTTTCCACCATGCTTTTTAATGTCTAAATTTTAGATTTCTGAAATTTGCTATATAATCTTGCTATGTAATACTACTTCACTTGGATTTTATCCAATAGTTTTCTTTTAATTTAATTATTTCCTTTCCTATTGCTCCTGGGGGGAATTTTTTTTCCAGTATCATATGGGATAATTTGTTACTTTTAGAAGAAAGACAATATATGGATCCACACTTAACACCATATACCAAGATAAGATCAAAATGGGTCCATGATTTAGGCATAAAGAGTGAGATAATAAATAGATTAGAGGAACAGAGAATAGTCTACCTCTCAGACTTGTGGAGGAGGAAGGAATTTATGACCAGAGGAGAACTAGAGATCATTATTGATCACAAAATAGAAGATTTTGATTACATCAAACTAAAAAGTTTCTGTACAAATAATACTAATGTAAACAAGATTAGAAGGGAAGTAACAAATTGGGAAAAAATTTTGAAAAGTAAAGGTTCTGACAAAGGTCTCATTTTCAATATAGAGAACTGACCCTGATTTATAGGAAACCGAACCATTCTCCAATTGATAAATGGTCAAGGGATATGAACAGACAATTCTCAGATGATGAAATTGAAACTATATCCACTCACATGAAAGAGTGTTCCAAATCACTATTGATCAGAGAAATGCAAATTAAGACAACTCTGAGATACCACTACACACCTGTCAGATTGGCTAAGATGACAGGAACAAATAATGATGAATGTTGGAGGGGATGTGGGAAAGCTGGGACACTGATACATTGTTGGTGGAGTTGTGAAAGAATCCAGCCATTCTGGAGAGCAATTTGGAACTATGCCCAAAAAGTTATCAAACTGTGCATACCCTTTGACCCAGCAGCGCTACTACTGGGCTTATATCCCAAAGAAATACTAAAGAGCAGAAAGAGACCTGTATGTGCCAAAATGTTTGTGGCAGCTCTATTTGTTGTAGCTAGAAACTGGAAGTTGAATGAATGTCCATCAGTTGGAGAATGGTTGGGTAAATTGTGGTATATGAAGGTTATGGAATATTATTGCTGAAATGACCAGCAGGAGGAATACAGAGAGGCTTGGAGAGACTTACATCAACTGATACTGAGTGAAATGAGCAGAACCAGAAGATCGCTGTACACTTCAATGCTGTATGAGGATGTATTCTGATGGAAGTGGAAATCTTCAACATAAAGAAGATCCAACTCACTTCCAGTTGATCAATGATGGACAGAAATAACTACACCCAGAGAAGGAACACTGGGAAGTGAATGTAAACTGTTAGCACTACTGTCTATCTACCCAGGTTACTTATACCTTCTGAAGCTAATAATTAATGTGCAACAAGAAAATGGTATTTACACATATATATTGTATCTAGGTTTTATTGTAACATATGTAAAATGTATGGGATTACCTGTCGTCGGGGGGAAGAAGTAGAGGGAGGGGGGGGATAATTTGGAAAAATGAATACAAGGGATAATATTATAAAAATATAATAAATAAAAAAAAGAATGAAGGAAAAAGAATATTAACAACACAGCTAATAAATAGCTAATAAACTAGTAAAAAAAAAAAGAAGAAAGACACTAGTGATGAGAAAAACATATAAAAGTGAACTCAGTGGTTTTCATTTCTGGAGGAACTTAATATATACTTTCTTTAAATCATAATTTTTCAACACTAACTTTTAGGCTTTAAATCTGAGTTACTAGAATTAAATCCAGATATAAAGAAGTGAATGGAACTTTCTCAAATTACTTGAAAAATGGAAATACTCAGATTAGAGAGAGAGAACATAAGACTTCTTTCTTTTTTCCTCCACAATAATAATAATTATATAAAAATCATGATTTGCATCCCTATAGATCTCAGTGGATCTATGGAATTTAAATTGCCTCCTTGCTTTGTTTTTGAAACTTATCTAATTTACATTTTATTCTCTTCTCAGCTATGATCACTAAACTAATACAGGTCCTCCTTTCCTCATATGTGGTCTATTGCAATAGCTTGCTAGCTGGCCTCCTTGTATAGATTTTTTAATCCCTAAATGAGGTCAACCCTTATCATTTTAGAGATGAATAGAGTAGAAAGAAATAAGTGAAGATCCTTGTTCCAGGTCACAAATGACAACCCATTCTCAATTTCACTGTTTATATAGAAGGCAATAGACCTATTGTAGTCTTTAGTTGAAGACTATTTTAAGTTTTGCCCCGAAAAAACAAGTTTGAGTATAGATTCAATAAATAATTAATAATTAAACTGCCTTCATGTAATTATATGTATTTGTATATGTATACATGTGTGCATTGTAAATGCACAGATTTCCTTCCCAAATCTCTTGGAAAAATTGAATTTCAGTTCTTTTTAATAATTTTCCAACCATTATATTTTCATTAGGAAAATATTCCAAAGTAATTTTAAAAATTTTGATCATTTCTTACTTGTTTAATATTCACAACCATCAGCATTTACAAATGTGTTAGCAAATATATAAAAGGAAAGTGACCAGGCTATGATTTTGATTATGTTTGGGATCATACCACACAGACTATTCAGTGAAGCCCAAAGATATCAGGAAGATGTAACTAACTCTGAGCTCTATGATTTATTTTCAAGTTATTTTTGAGAATAAGGAATAGAGAGTAATAGAAGTAGTAGAACTGAGCAAAAAACTGAAAAAGTTATATGGTTTTATACTCATATAAAAGAGTGTCATAGTAGATAGAGAATCAGCTTCAGAATTGTAAAAAAAACTGTTTTCAATCCTGTCTCTGACACACATTAGCTTTGTGACTTGCCCTCTCAGTGCTCTGGACTAGATGCATCAAGATGCATCCTAGGCCTGAATAAAATTAAAATCTAATTGGGAAATATTTAACAAAATAAAGAAAAATACAACAAAACACAAAATTATATTTTAAGACTAAATTAATCTGTAGTTTGTATGGATCCTTAGGTGTTAGAATTCTTACAAGGTGCTAAGAGGAATTGAGGAGACAATGGTTAAATCTAGTTTAGCATGGATTTAATCCTACAACAAATAATGGTTTCCTAGTGATATAATGATTGGTGTGTACTCAATGTGGAACATATAAGGAGGAGCTGTCAGGGCCAGAAAGGACAAGCCCACTAGAAGCTCTTGGAGCTTCAGCCAGGATTCAGTTCAGGAGATTCAGAAGCCAGAGAAGGCAGTTTAAGCTCTCAGAACCAAGACTACTGAAGGCCTCTAAGAAAAACTGAGCCCCACGTGAAGGAGATAAGACTTTGAAGGAGACAATAAAGGATTTGGACTTTAACTGCTGGCTGCATTTGAGGTGATACTTGAACTGAAAAGAAACCTGCTCCCAGAGAACATTACATTTTAGAGAAGAATATTACACTTAGGTATGGATATGGATATGACTCTATTTCTATTTGATCTTGTCACTACTGATCCAAGTTACTCTCTAAGACACTAAACTTCAGAGAAGGTGCTGAAAGCCTTAAGTAGAGAGAGAGTCCTCATCTGGGAGTTCCCTGCACCAATTATTAATGATATCATAGGTCCAGTGCTATTCCCTTTATAATTGTATGCCTATATTTTCAAGTTTCCACTGCAATGAAAATGAGGTCAAAGTTGGAGAATAATCTATATTGTTATTGTTTACAAACTTTCCTAATATAGTAATTTGAAATGCTTTCATTTAATTTTCAATCAACAAGAAATGAAAAAATTCACTACAAATTAAACACAGAATATATAACTTTCTCCAGTGGGTGAGAAGTATTTGATTTTGTCAAATATGTTCCATCAACAATTAGGTTAAAGCTTTATAAAATTGAATTATTTAATGTGCATGGGAAAAGAAGAAAGTTTCACAATGTATTCATTCAACACTCGGAGAATAATTAGGATAGAGCTAGACTGAGAATGGGTCTTAGACCCATATTCACCTACTTACTTGTCCATCCTTAAGAAAGGCATTTCAGTTTTTCTGAAAATCATTTCTATGTACAGAATGAAGTTTTACACTTTCCATTACCTAAGTTATCATTGTCATCCAAGGTGGAAACCTTGCTGTTTTCTATGGTTCCTGTAAATGTGAGTAAGATTAATATTAAGTAATTGGGTAGTCCAAAAGAAATTTTGGGGCAGAGCTGAATGTGATCTGACTCTAAAAAGTAAAGCTATCTACAAAAAAGTAAATTATGCTATATGAATGAGGTCCAGAGGAAGAACTACCAGAGAGTCAATTGATAGCAGAGGAGGGTTTGTAGTTCTAAAATTTTACTTACATTGGGAATGGGTTAAAGAAGGGAGAATAGATAGACAGACAGAGGGATGGATGGATGGATAGACAGATGTGTGTGAGGATGTATGAGGGTGTGTGTATATGCATATATATGTATACACATAAATATCCATATATTTATATACATATATACACATGCATATACACATATACTTAAATATAACTGTGTTTAATTGTAGCTTCATTGGGGGACATGGAAAGGATGAAAGGGGAAAACAAGAATAAAATAAAATTTGCATAGCAGAGAAAATAGAGAATAAGCTACAAGGGAGCAAAGATGGATAGTCATGAATATCTTTTATTATTATATGCCTTCTTGAAATGGAAATTTACTGTTACATATATTGAATCCTACCTGATAGTCTGTTGGATATATGACAATATTTTATTTCTTTTTTTCACTTTTCTGTCTTTCTTTCATTTTCTATTTTTTTAAAATTTTGTTTTTAGTTTAAAAAAAAAAAACTAACAATAAGGCATTGAAGATGAAGTTTGAGCCAATGTGGAACTTCTGACTTTAACATATCTGAATGAATTATAATATTGAGAAAGAAAAAAAATGTTTTCTATAATCTGCATTATGTAAATCAAATTTTGAAAGTTTTAAGACCCTTTGAGGTATTTGGTGCAATGGAAAGATGAAGTCTAAAGCAGTAAAATATACATTAACTCCTATTCTTGTAAGTAAATTTAATCTGATCTTCTGTGTATAAAGCAATACAGGGAAAACTTTTAAGAGTTTTTTTTTTTTTTTTTTTTTTTTTTTTTGTTAATGGGGCTATTGGCAAATTGGTTAGATTTGTTGTTGTTGAATATTTTATTTGAACTTATTCATACAAGTTGATTTCATAAGTGAATCTGTCCTTCAGTTTTCCTGTGGTGAATTATTAAAAGCAACATTGATATCTTTTATTTTCACAATCCAATAATTTTGGGGTGCGCCACATCATCTCTCTCTTTCCTTCTGCACAGTCTTACTTCTCTTTTAACAAATAGATAAGTTGTTCAAGCTAATAACCATTACTTCTATATCTGACTATGGAAATAGTGTTTCTAAATTCCCATATGTCTGTGAAGGAAAATATAATTTCTCATTTCTTTTCTGGTGTTAAGACTCATCATTATATTAGCAACTTATTTGGTCTCATTTTAAAAATCCTTTTTTAAGGAGTTCAAATGATTGAGAAAAAAAAATCAGTGGAAAATATTTTGTAGTATATCAATTATTTAAAACTTATATATTAACTAACATTCATGATAATTGCTGAGATCACAGTTATAATTACTGATACATTTAGTAATGACAATTTTGTAGACTTTTTGAATAAGTTTTGTGGCCCCAAAACCCAGTGATATACATATTAGGTATTATCCATCACTGTTTTATAGGTGAGAAATTTAATTCTTAGAAATCTGAGGTGGTTTCCCAAGTTCTCCCAGATAATAAGTAGTATGCTCTGGATAAGAGCCTCCCACTGGGACTTTTTAGTATTTGGAATGCCTGGTCTCCAGGAACACTGAAATATGCTTTTGTAAATGTAACAACTCTTGTTCTACAGTTATCCTTTTCCCAACCCTAACGCACACCATGAGAAGCAGTATGGTCTTTGAAGTAAAGACAATTAAAAAGCACCCACTGCAACTTGATGTTACCTTGTTAAAGACCCAGAAAGATGTAAGATCATCGAAGTGGTAGTTTGTTTCCTCTTTGCTGTGCCTGCAGACTGAGCTTGCTAACTTTTCTATGATGGACTAGCTAAGGATAGCATTTATCTGAGATCATAGCTACATGAGGGAAAGTACATCCCTTAGACATTCCAGTCCACTTATTCAGTCATTCTGACTCTTCACAACCGTATTTGGAATTTTCTTTGCAAAGATATTAGAGTGGTTTGCTATTTCTTTTTCTAGCTCATTTTACAGGTGAGGAAACTGAGGCAAGTGTGGTTAAGTGGCTTGCCCAGCCCCACACAGCTAGCAAGATGTCTGAGATCAGTTTTGAATCTTCAGTATGATGAGTCTTCCTGACTCCATTCTTGGCACTGTCATCCACTGTGTTGAGCTTGAGTACTGAGGCACTTTCAAGATGAAGGATGTTGGTATATTTACAAATACTTGGTAACTATAAACAAACACACACATACATATATAGTATGTATGTGTATGGATACTCAAAACTACTTATGTGCTTATAGACTATCTTTAAATAAAACGACTTCATGCAGCATCTAAGGAATTTTTCTTTGTGAATCAAATATATTATGCCAAAGGAATATGACTACAGTGTCCTGAAATGCATGAATTCAGAAAGGAAGGAAGATTCAACAATTTTGAATGGCTTCTAATGATGATTTTTTTTTTTGGTTGGATAAATGCACAAATAATCTTCATTGACAACAAGCTAGCACTGATCTTCAAAGAAAGACAAAAGTTAAAGGATAGAAAGTCCTTGGATCTCTGGAGGGAAACTAGTCAACATTTCTGCTTAGTGGTGCATAAAGCAATTTCCAAAATGACCATCGTATTCCTCCTCAGGATCCAAATCTTTCTTTTTTTCTTTGTTTTTTCCTAAAAAAGTATTAGATGAATGTCTACCAAAACCACCAAGAGATCAAAGAAATGGATGAAGAAATCTAACCCATAACCTAAGGACTAGTGATTAAATTACCCAGTGTTCTCAGTTGGATAGCAGTAAGTAACAATTGAGAGATGTCAGAGTGGGTGGACCCAAGATGGCTGAGTAAAGTCAGGGAGCTGCTTGAGTTCTTTCATTTCCCTTGAAAACCAAATGAAACCAAGCCTCTGAATAGAATGGGATGGAATGGAACCACTCTCTAGCTCAAAATAGATTGAAAAAAAACTTCAAGAAAGGTCAGTCTTACCAGAGTAAAAAGGGTGTTCAGGCCAGGTCTGTTAAACACTTCAAAAGTCTGTGAGGGGATCTTAATCATAGCAAATTAGCAACTAACACTTTCAGTCTTGATTCAGCAAAGGAACAAATCAGAGGGGAAGTTTCCAGGCCCAGCTCAGAAGGCAAACTCTGGGAAACCAGATTCTCTCCTGAACAGAGCAAGCAAAACTACCTCCTACAAACATAAGGAGCCCCTAAGTTCAAATCCAAGGCTCAGAGCTGCAAAGGAAGCTTGAGACAGAGCTACCTTTACCCCAGGAACAGAGCTCCAGATTAAAATTAACAAAGAGGAAAATAACAAAAGAAAAGGAAAGAAAAAGAACAAGAAACAGAAAAGAACCCTGTATACAGAAAGATACTGTAATGATGGGGGAGACAAAAACACAAACTCAAACAGGACAGAATGTCCACAGAAGAAATCTCAAAGAATGTGATAAGTTGGTCTGAAGCCCAAAGAGCCTTCTTGGAAATGTTCATAAAAGATTTCAAAAGGCAAATAAGAGAAGTAGAAGAAAAATGAGAGGGAAAAAAAGAGTGATATGCATGAGAGACTCAATAGTTTGGAAAAGGAAGGAAAAAATTTGCCTGAAGAAAGCAACCATTTAAATATACGATGGAAAAAGAGATAAAAAAGGTTGTTGAAGACTCACACCTAAAACAACGTAACACTCTACATGAAGGTAACATCAAAATGGGTTCATAATTTAGACATAAAGAGTACTATTATAAGCACTTTCATCACAAAGAGATCATTCAGACCAGTTCCAATGGTTTTGTGATGAAAAAAGTCATCTGCACTCAGAGAGAGGACAATGGGAATTGAATGTGGATCATAACATAGTATTATAATTCTTTTTGTTGTTTGCTTGCATTTTATTTTATTTTTGGATCTGATTTTTGTTCTGCAGCATGATATTTGTGGAAATAGGTATAAAGGAATTCCCCATGTTTAACATATATTGGACCACTTGGTGACTGAGGGAGAGAGGAAGGGAGGGGGGAAAAATCAGAACACAGTGTTTGGTAAGGGTGAATGTCAAAATTTATATATATCAAATGTTGGCATATAAAAATTTAAAAATACAATTGAAGAAAATTGCCCATTAAAAAGTAGAACAGGTCTATAAGAAATGACCAGCAGGATGATTTCAGAAAGGCCTGAAAAGACTTACATGAAATGATGCTGAATGAAATGAGCAGGACCAGGAGATCATTATATACTTCAACAACAACACTATATAATGATCAATTCTGATGGATGAGGCTCTCTTCAACAATGAGATCAACCAAATCAGTTCCCATAGAGCAGTAATGAACTGAACCATCTACACTCAACAAAAGAACTCTGGGAGATGACTATGAACCACTACCTAGAATTCCCAATCCCTCTATTTTTGTCCGCCTGCATTTTTTGATTTCCTTCACAGACTAATTACATACTATTTCAAAGTCCAATTCATTTTGTACAGCAAGATAACTCTTTGAACATGTATACATATATTGTATTTAATTTATATTTGAACATATTTTACATGTATTGGTCAACCTGCCATCTGGGGGAAGGAGTGGGGGAGAGAAGGGGAAAATTGGAACAAAAGATTTTGCAATTGTCAATGCTGAAAAATTACATATGCATAAACTTTTTGTAAAAAAAAAATAAATAAATACCTGTTTTAAAAAACTAGAACAGGGCATATGGAAGCTGTGAGACTCAAGAATTACTCAAGCAAAGTAAAAATAATGAAAAAAATGGAAGAAAATGGGAAATATCTCACTGGCAAAACAGTTTACTTGTAAAATAAATCCAGAAGAAACAATTTAAAAATTATTGGACTATCTGAAGGCCATGACCAAAAAAGAGTCTGAATACTAGTCTATAAAAGATCATGAAGGAAAACTGTCCCACTATTCTTTAAATAGAGGAGGAAATATTCATTGAAAGAATCCATCAATCACCTCTGGAAGGAAATTCAAAAGGAAAACCCAAAGGAACATTGTTGTGAAGCTCCAAAACTATAATCTCAAGGGGAAAATACTATGAGCTGTAAGGAAAAAAAAAAACACAACATTGAACTATCAAAGAGCAGCAGTCAGAATTATCTAGGATCTGGCAGCTCCTACAATAAAGGATCAGAGGCCCAGGAATACCATATTCTGAAAGACAAAGGACCTGGAATAGAATCAAGAATTAACTAACCAGTGAAATGCAGCATAATCCTTCAGGGAAAGCAATGGAGCTTCAATGAAGAGACTTTCAATCATTTGTATTGAAAAAAACCAGCACTAAACAGAAATTTTAATTTACAAACACAGGTCTCAAGAGAACCATAGAAAGGTAAACAGGAGGAATATATATATGTACATATATTTAAAGGTTAAATTGGTTACACTTCTATATGGGGAAACAATATCTGTAACTCTTAAGAATTGTACTTGACACTGGAGAAGGCAAAAGGGGATCTCACATGGACTGAGGGTGTAGTTGTGATTAGACTCTGGTGTGATTAAATCAAAGAAAAAAATATTAAGGGGTCAGGAGGGAAAATCTGTACTCAAAAAAGAGGAAAGGAAAGATATAATAAAGCAATTAGTTCACACCAAGAAGCTTAAAAGACCTATTACAATTGAGGGGAAGAAAAGGGAAAGTAATGAGTATTGTCTGAAGCTTGATCTCATTAGTTTTGAATCTAAGAGGGAATAACTTAATCATTTAATTGGATATAGAAATTTATTTAATCCTATAAAGAAGTAGAAGGAGAAAGAGGAAAAGAAAAGGGAGGAAGAGGACACATGAGGGTAGGACTACTAGGAACAAAAGGTAAGAGAAGGGAGAAACTGGTTAGTAGAAGATAAGGTAGTGGGTAAAATGAATTAAAAAAAAGCTACTAAGAGAAGGTGAAGGGGTGATAGGACATAAGGTGGGGTAAGTAAAAAGAAAACACATGACTAAGTACAGAGTGGAAAAAAGACAACAAAGGTATAAATAGAGGAGAAAACAGGATGGAGGGAAATGCAAAGTTAGCAAACATAACTAGTAATGTGAATGGGATGAACTCTCCCATAAAATGGAAGTAAACATCAAAGTGGATTAAAAAAAATAGACGTCTATATTATGTTGTTAACAAGAAATACATATGACACAAGAAGACATATACAGAATAAAGGTAAAGAGCTGGAACAGAATTTATTATGGTTCAGCTAAAGAAAAAAATCAGGATAGCAATTCTGATCTCAGATAAAGCAAAAGTAAAAATAGATCTAATTAAAAGTGATAAGGAAGGAAAGTACATCTTAATAAAGGGTATCATAAATAATTAAGTAGTAAAGCTACTAAATGTTTATATACTAAGTGGTAGAGTAGGCAAATTCCTAGAGAAGTTTTTAAGCCAGTTACAGGAAGAAATAGACAGCAAATTATTCTATAGGAGATCTCGACCTTCCCCTATCAGAATCAGAAAAATCCAACCACAAAATAAACAAGAAAGAAATTAGAGAAATCAATAGAATTCTAGAAAACCTAGATATGATAGATTGCTGGAGAAAACTGAATAAGGACAGAATAGAATGTACCTTTTTCTTAACAATACATGGCATCCACAAAAATATTGCCCATCTATTAGGGCATAAAAACTTCACAATCAAATGCAAAAAGGCAGAAATAGTAGATGCTTCCATTTCAGACCACAATGCAATAAAAATATATATTCAATAAAAGAACAGGGAAAGGTAGACTAAAAAACAATTGGAAATTACATAATCTAATTCTGAAAAATGAATGTCAAACAACAAATCACAAAAACAATCCATACTTTCATCCAAGAGAATGACAATAATGAGACAACATAGCAAAACCTATAGAATGCAACCAAAGAAGTTCAAAGAGGAATTTGCATATCTCAAAATAGCTACATAAATAAAATAGAGAGGGAGGAGATCAATTAATTATGCATGAAAATAAAAAAAAAAAAAACTACAAAAAGGACAAATTTAAAATTCTCAATACCAAATTAGAAATTTTGAAACTCAAACAATAGATTAATAAAATATAGACTAAAAAAAGCTATTGAACTAACAAACAAAACTATAAGTCAGTTTTATGAAAAAAAAAACTAACGAAATAGATGAGTTTTTTGGTTAATTTAATGAAAAAAGGAAAGAAAAAAAAACAAATCACTGGCATCAAAAATGAAAGGGATAAACTTAGCACCAATGAAAAATCATCTAAAGCAATAATTAGGAGCTACTTCAGGATTATTAACCCTTCTTCTATATGACAGGCCTATGTACCCTGTCCATTTTTATTTGCGAGTTACTTTAGACTCAAAAAGAGAATAAAAAATAACCAAAACCCATTTGCATGCAGCATGATCTTGAGCTCTTCTTTATACTCACCTTACTCCTTCGAGACATTTTCTATTTTATCAGTGACTAAAAGAATTGATACAGAATTGAACAAAATGGTTTATACAGGCTATATCATATATCATATTCTGCATCATCAGAAGGATATATTACTACCAAATATCATTTTCTATGACTTAAGAAAATATTTAGTAAATGTATATTAAAATAAAAGCTTAATTGGATAATTTACTTTCTCAGTTTTTTTTTTTTTTTGTTTGTTTTGTTTTGTTTTGTTTTGTTTTGTTTTTTATTTTGGGAGAGAGGCATTCTGAAAACCACTCAGCAAATGAATGGATATTCCCAAATGTCCACTGTGAACAAATATCTGACTTATTCAGAAAATAAATTCCTTAGCAAGATGGACAGAACTTTGCATTGATTAAAAAAAAAAAAAGTCTTAGTCTAAAAGGATCAGAGAATGTCAAGGTACTTATAATGGGCATAACAATCAGCCTTTTCAATTCCCTCATTTTATGGAGGAGAAAATTGAGGCCCAGAGCAAAGGAGAAGGATAAACAGTAGAGGAGAGAGGGAAGAAGAGAATAAAAGAGAAATGGACAGAGATGGAGAGAAACAGGGACAGAAAACTAGTGAGACAGAAGGGGAGGGAGAAAGGAAAAGAGGAAGAGGTCTGAAGGAGAGTGAGAGAGATATGTGACTATTGGCAAAAAGAGAGCTTACCCCTTACTCTTCCTAAGGAAAAAAAAAAAATTAAGGTTCTGTCAACTCCTAATAATTATCATGGTTGGACCTCATTCATAGCTTTACATTATTTTGTCACTGAATCAAATCATAAGCATTTGCTAAGTACTTAGGCACTGTGAGGGATAGAAAATCCTATCCAAAAATGACTACTCAGAAAAGACTCACAGAAAAGCAGAATTATTTATTGGAATCTCAAGAAGCAGACCCCATTCTGGTCTGTGAGCCAAATTCACAGCAGGAGAGAGCCACTCCCTTGAAAATGTTCACAACTTTTATACATTTCAGACAAAGAACCTCCAAAATCCCACCCTCCATAGGTTGTGATTGGTCATACAAGTCTGCATCCTCCCCCCCCCCCCCCAATTTGGTCAGTGGAATGCAGCTGACAAGGTGATTTACAGCCTCTTCGGCCACGTATAGGTTCCTACTCCCTATTTGGGCAATAGAATGCAGCCTAGGCCTTCACGTGACTGGGGCCTATAGGTCTGGTTTACCTTAGCTAGTAGTCTCTGATCAATATGTGCTTAATCTGTAAGTCCTTCAACATATCTTACTCCACACTGCACCATGATAGGTATTATGAATATAGACAAAAGAAATATAGTTCCTGCTTTCCAAAAAGTATCTATCTATCTATCTATCTATCTGTCTATCTATCTACCTATCTGTCTGTCTACCTATTTGTCTGTCTGTCTGTCTGCCTCTTTGGGACAACACCTCTGGCTCAAATAAATCAAATACAACAAGAAGATTTCACAAGTAAGGGCAGAAAGGAATTTTATTACAGTCTTATCAGAAAGAGCATCTCCCTCTCAACAAGCAGTCAGAAAAAGAGAGGTAGAGTACAGTTAAGAGAACAAGATTATAGAGGGTCCCAGCTAACACTCCCTATAGGCTGGACCTTTGCCTTGATTAGTCAGGACAAATGACCTCACATTCTAAGTAATAAATGAGTAATAAATGAGGAAAAACTTCGAACCAAATCACATCTTTAGGATTATTCAATTATTTTATGAGACATTTAATGCCATGGTAGCCCTAACTTATTCTCACAAAGAAAAGAACTATATGATCTCACACACCAATGTCATTATTATCCCCATTTTACAGATGAGGAACTGGAGGTTGAAAGAGCTTAAGTGTCTTGTTGCTAAATGTCTAGTGCAGGATTTGCATTCAGATTTTTCTTGCTCCAGGTCCAACATTCTGTCAACTGTGTTACCTTCTGTTTTGTTGTCAGGGATCCAAATTTGAAATCAACTTCAATATTTTACACAAGAACTGAGAGACAGATCCCAAGTGGTGGCTTTGTGAATGAAGAAATGGGTAAAGATATGAAACATATTATGGAGGCAGCAATAATTACCAAAAAACAAAACAAAGAGCAACAACAAAAGCAAGCACAAAATAACAAGGACAACAAAAACCCCACAGAAACAAACTCTAGAAAACAATCCAGAGAGAAAAAAATCTGTCTGACCTAAAGGCTGATGAGGGTCCACAGCAAGTGATGGTACAGATAGGGACTAAGAAGAATAATATCCTCTACCAAACAACTATTCTGATTCATGAATACTTAGATTTTCCAGGTGGACATTAGCAATTGAAAGGGACTATAATATCCTAGAGCAGAGTTTCTCAAGAGAGGATAATAAAGTCACTTTTTCATAAAAGGAAATGACCTTAGGGATCTTCTAGTCCAATCTTCTCATTTTACATACAAGGATATTCAATTGTATGAGAGGTAAATTTACTCATCTAGTAGGATTTGAATTTAACTTTAAGATTTACTTAATAGATGAATTCTGCCTTTTAGACAAAAGAAAAGAAAAGAAAACACTTTATTATATAAAGTACAGTGGAGTTAAAGGTTCCTGGGATAAAAAAAAAAAAAATATATATATATATATATATATATATATATATATATATATCCTTAAAACAGTTGTTGCTTTTACATTTTCCCTAGTCAAATTCATAGGAAGAAAACAAACCTATGACTAAATGAATGTAAAGTACATTAGAAATATGTGTGATTTGCACACATTTAAGTCCTTTAAAATAACAGAGGGATAGGTGTAACATCTATGATTTTCTTGATATACTGAACTCTTGGTAAGAAAATTGTCTCTTCTACTGCAGATTTACAGCTTTTCTTCAATTTATAATACAGAATTACCCAGGCATTGAGAGATTAAAGGACTTCTTGATTATTTATTTATTTATTTATTCATTTATCTAAATATCTATCTTTCTATTCATTCATTTATTTATTTATCTTTTTTATTTCTGAGGCAATTGGAGTTAAGTGACTTGCCCAGAGTCACACAGTTAAGAAATGTTAAGTGTCTTGAGGTCAAATTTGAACTCAGGTCCTCCTGGCTTCCAGGCTGGTGCTCTATCCACTGACTTCTTGACTCTAAGATCAATTCTCTATAAATTACACCACATGGAGAGAAACATTCGGTATCCAGAAATGTTAAATGGATAGGCAGAAATAACGAGATCTTATACATTTAACAGTTATCGTTATACATATCTATTTATCCAGCTCTACTGTCTTTTCTGAGCTCTGTTCTCATATCACCAATTACCTTTTGAGCACTTTGAATTGGATGTGTTGAATTTATGTCTTAAACTTAACATGTAAGAAAGAGAAATCATTTTTTTTTCTCCTTCCCAAATTCTTCTTTTTTCCAAACCTTGTTATTGTTGTCAAGGGGGACAAGCTGCCATCTAAGTTTTGCAATTTTTAAAAATATTATCTTTTGTATATATTTCTTTCTCTTCACTCATATTGCTGCCAACCTTTTAATCGCCTTGAAGATTGCAGTAGTATTCTTTGTCTTCCTGCCTTAAATTTCTTTCCATTCTAATACATCTTCCCCTTAGTTGTTATGGTGATTTTCCTGAAGTACAGCTCTGTCTAAATCACCTTCATAATCAATAACTGCCACTGCCTTACGATTACCTCCAGGATGAAGTATCAATGCATTCT
This sequence comes from Sminthopsis crassicaudata, assembly GCF_048593235.1. Lineage (NCBI taxonomy): Eukaryota > Metazoa > Chordata > Mammalia > Dasyuromorphia > Dasyuridae > Sminthopsis > Sminthopsis crassicaudata. Next base: position 228,057,632 of record NC_133622.1, on the reverse strand, counting down.
TTTGACATTTGACATCCATTTGCCATTTAAAGCTATCGCTCCCTATTATCTTTCTAGTTTTCTTATAAACACACACACACACACACACACACACACACACACACACAACTTTGATCAACAACATTGATCTTGTTTTTCCTCACATAGGGTGCTCCATCACCAGGCTTAAATCCCTCTGCAGCAGGCTTTTCTCTTTGCTTTTTTTTTTTTTTTTTTTTTTTTTTTTTTGTCCTTACATCCCTAGTGCTTGCTTTTGGGGATTACTTTGAATTTAAATTATATGCAACTTCTGGGTGGTCCAGTGGATAGAGAACCAAGTTTTAAGTCAGGAAGAGTCATTTTTACTAAGTTTAAATCCCAGGTAAATCACTCAATCCCATTTGCCTCAGTTTCCTCACCTGTAAAATCAGCTAGAAAAGGAAATGACAAAACCTTTCTAGTATCTTTGCTGTGAAAATCTCAAAAGGATTTATGAAGAGTCAGACACAATTGAAAAATGACAGAACAATAATAATATAATTTCTATCTACATATTAACATTTTGGTTCCCCCATTAGAAACAGGCTGATGATAGTCTTTTTGACTTTCTTTTTATCATAGTAAGTGATTAACAAACACAAGTTGACTGAGTGACAGATGTACTCTGAACCTAAACTTCAGAATTATTTTAAAAGCATCAAGAGACTTGGAAAGAGGCAGAAACAGTGAATGGTGCATGTCAAAACTGATTTTTCATCACTCTGAACTGAGCCGATCCTTCTGTTTTTAGTATTTTCTTTCTGAGATGGAAGCATATTTTCATGTCATTTAGTGGCAAGAAGAAATACAAGTTTCTGTAATAAAAAAATTGGTACAATAAACCAACATGTAAATGGTGCCAAGAAAGTAACATGAAAAACTAATCAAGACCAAAGTTCAATCTTTTGCTTGTGGGTGTAAGTGTGTGAGATATAGGGTTAGGAGCTACTCTCTATTATATTAGGCAAATATAAGGTCAGATTATGTTATAAAGCTAACAGTTACAAATAATTTATTAAGCACCTACTAAATTCAAAGAACTATATGAGAACTGAAAGTTCAAGGGAAAAAAAAGAAAGAAAATAACAACAACAACAACAACAAACAAAAATCTTAAGCATTCCATGTGCTGAAATTCCCTCTATTGTATGGAGTGAATACTAAGTTCACAAAGAGGTGATGATATAGAGAGGGAGAGAAAGTATTAGTTACTGGAGAGATTGGAGAAACCATTTGACAGAATGTGGCACCTCACCAGAGCTTAAAGAAATCTGGGATGGGGGCCAAAAGACAAGGTGAACAAGAAGTGACTTATAGTCATGGGGTATATTCTAGACATAGAAGTAGAAGATGGAATACTAAGAGAATAACAAGAAAGGCAGTTTGGCAGGAATGCTGACTGTGTGAATGGATAATTGGAATTATTTCGAATTAGAGGTAGCTTTAATATTGTAGAAAGAATATTTGGATAGAAACTAAGAGCCATCGACATATAGCTAACTGGATGAATCTATCACATCTGCCCTCAGTGTGCCAATATTGAAAATGTGGCGTTTAGACCCAATGATCTCTAAAGTTCCAGATAGGGAATTCTATGTTCTATATCCCAGAGACTTTTTTTGATCTTATAATCTCTGCTCTAAATTTTGTCCCAGCACTCTTATCTTATGTTCATATTCTAAGGTCCTTTCTGGTCCTGATGTTGACATATAGTAAGAAGAAAAAAAAAATCTTTCAGCTTCCCTCTTACAACAAGGCAATATATAAACATCTTTCTCATCTCTGGGCATTTAAAGTATTTGTAATATTTCTCAAAATCTGATTCCCGAGTTAACACAATATTCGAAATCTGTAAGCATCAAGAGTGCTCCTTGTTAGAACACATCTCAGGCAGCCACTATATTGGACAGGAATCATATATAGGGATGTATGATAAGTGACATCTCTACAAGAAGACCCACACATGAAGGAAAGTATGTGATATCAGAGCCAAAAAAACATTTTCCACTCCAGAGTTACATCATTAGTGATCCAGCAGAAGAACACCCAGCAGTGAATTTCTCATACCACCCACTGGCAGCAAATTTTGCTCAGTGTCATTTTGGATTGTTATAAAAATATGATCTGGACTATGATAAATCCAAGCATGTCAATCATATTTTATTAAACTTAGCAGCAGCAATATCTTCCAGCATAGTATCAATCCATCTCTATTTGGGATTTGTTTCTTCTACATTTTTTTTTTAACCATGGGCTTTGAGTGATCAGAAAGCATTAGGGCTGTATATCTGTGTGACACTCTGGGAACCTCATATTTTCATAATGTAATATGCCAGATCTTGCAAAGTGAAGTTAAATAGAGAATGAATTTATTCATGAGTACAGGAGGGAGGGGGGAGGGGGATACATAGTTTATGCAATCTAGACTTAAAGATCAAAAAGATGCAAGCTCATAGTAAAATATCTATTGATGTTATTCTGATCAGATTATTGGAAATAGTTTTTCTGCTTTTGAACACTAAAGATGAAAAACACTTTATAATAATTTTTGCTTTAGTTTTCCACTCTTCTCTTTAAGAGAACATATATGATTTATTCAGAATCGCAAAATAGTATGTGGTAGAAATGAAACTTGAACATGGGTCTTTCTGAGACTCATTCTGTATGACTACCAATTTCATTTTTTGTATTCTCTGTTTCTGTCTATCTCTGTCTCTCTTTGTCTCTCAGTCTCTGTCTCAGTCTCTCTCTCTTTGTTTCTGTTTTTCTGTCTCTCTAAATCTCTCTCTGTATGTGTGTATGCATAAGATCCTTGATTAAATTATCACTATTTTGGGTGATAGTCAGTCTTCTGATTTGGCTACAAGTTGTCCTCAATTTTTTTATTAAAGCTTTTTATTTTGAAAATATATGCATGAATAATTTTCCAACAATGATCCTTGCAAAACCTTGTGTTCCTTCTCCTTTTCCTCACTTCCTCCTCTAGATGGCAAGCAATCCAATATATGTTAAACGTGTTAAAATATGTTAAATTAAATATATGTATACATATTTGTACAATTGTCTTGCTGCACAAGAAAAAAATTGATCAAAAAGGAAAAATAAATGAGAAAGAAAACAAAATGCAAGCAACCAACAACAAAAAGAGTGGAAATGCTATGTTGGGGTCCACTCAGTTCCCACAGTTCTCTCTCTAGGTGTACATGGCTTTCTTCATCACAAGATCATTTGAAACTGGCCTCAATCCTCTCATTGTTGACGAGAGCCACGTCCATCAGTATTGATCGTCATATAATCTTGTTGCTGCTGTGTATAGTGATCTCTTGGTTCTACTCATTTCACTTAATATCAGTTTGTGTAAGTCTCTCCAAGCCTCTCTGAAATCATCCTCCTGGTCGTTTCTTACAGAACAATAATATTCCATAGCATTCATATACTATAATTTATTCAACCATTCTCTAACTGGTGGGCATCCACTCAGTTTCCAGTTTCTTGCCACTGTAAAAAGGGATGCCACAAACATTTTTGCACATGTGGGTCCCTTTTCCTCCTTTATGATCCCTTGGGGTGTCCCCATTTTTGAATGGGAATTTTGTTTTGTTTTTTAGGGGATGGTGATCTATGCCAATCATTTTGAAGTAACATAAAGAAGTAATTCTGGGAACACTGGGAAATGAGTGTAAACTGTTTGTATTTTGTTTTTCTTCCCAGATTATTTTTACCTTCTGAATTAAATTCTTCCTGTGCAACAAGAAATTCAGTTCTGCACACATATATTGTATCTAGGATATATTATAACATATCTAACATGCATGCATAAGACTGCCTGCTATCTAGGGGAAGGGATGGAGGGAAGGAAGGGAAAATTGGAACAGAAGTGAGTGCAATGGATAATGCTGTAAAAAATTACCCAGGCATATGTACTGGCAAAAAAAGTTATAATTATAAAATAAAAAAAATTATTAAAAAAGTGATTCTATAAACAAAATGTGATTTTTTTATATTATGCGAAATATTCCCATAAATATAGAGGAGAATTAACAGTAAGTGAATCAATAAAATGAAATTCTAATAGAACATTTGGGAAAAATTTCACTGTCAATTATTTTTAAATAGTAGCTTAACAAAACTCAGAACTCAAATTAGAGGAAATAGATAAGATTTTATTTTGCTAAGATTTAATATGTGATTTTTATATTGGAAAATGATTTAAAATTGTCCCAATGTCATTGCTTACAAATGGTTTGGAATTACAGAAGATGACAGATTTATTTCCCCTTAGATATTTCACTCCTTCACTTTTTATCTTCAGTACACACACAATGTTTCTGCTTGAGCTGACTTTCATCTACATAAATATCAATATTGCAACAATCTCTAGTGAAAAATATTTCACATTCCAACATAGAAAACAAGGACATAGATTTAACTATTTTATACACACACAGACATGTGTATGAGAGTGTTAGAATAAATACTAGGAGTGTTTTATTTTGGATATGATGGGTGCTTTGTGGAATTGCTATGATAGGCTACAAAAGCTCTATTATTAACTGCATGTCTCTGGACAAATCACTTCAATGCTCTGTGACTCAGTTTCCAAATCTGTAAAATGAATAGGATTGCTTAAATAACTTCTGAAGTCCCTTCCCTATCAAATTCTTTAATCCTAGTTTGTTTGGGTATTCTGATATCAAGGTGTTACTAAGAGCATGTTGTAGTTCTTTCTCCCTATTTCCAAAAAGCTGTGATCTTCACTAGTGGAATTTAAGAAGTTTATTTTTCTTTTCTCATCAACTTAGGGAAGCTGTGACTATTAGTTCACTACTTCATGCAGAGGGGGAAAAAAAAAGAATTTGAGCTAATCTTTACACAGAAATATTTGGTTGGTCCTAGAGATCTAATTGAAGTTGGAATTCATTTACAATTAGTTTGTTTTGTTTACTTTCTCATATCATTAGCAAACTTATTAAAAAGGAGATACAAATAAACTTTGTGCCAATTACATAAGAAAATAATTGGATTTTATTAATCTAGGAACTCAGGCAATCAATTAAGGCAGGGGTACTCTGGTATCAGCTAACTCATTATTCTTCATGCTAATTAATTGCAAATACTAATGGGTTGCTTTGAAATGGGACTCTTTATTCATTTAGACAACTTGTAGAGGCTCTTAAAGTGGCACATTTATTCCTTTGGTGAAAAAAATATATATATTTGTATTAAATGGTCCTCTTTAATCACCTGGGTCCCATTCTAAGCAATGACACTTTTAGATGTTGATTTAAGGAGGTTCAGCTAGTAAAGTCACTCCTCAGAAGGGTTTAAGGAAACTGATGAGTGAAGGTTTCTGTTCTAAGCTTCCTAATCTTAGCTTAATATAGAGTGGTTTGCAGTATTCTTGACTCTCAATTATTCATTGGCTGATTAACCAACATATGGATTGCCCAGGTCCCTTGCTTGCTATTGTTGTGCTATTTAATTATTCTTACCCAAGGCTTTGGTCGAAAGAATGGCTAATATGATAAATATGAAAAATCTCTGGAGATGCCATCCAAATAATTGAAGTCATTAGGTTTCACATCCCACTTCTGCCACTTACAATGTGACTGTGGACAGCTACTTGACTTTTCCAGGACTGTTTTCTAGCATCTAGGCAGAGTGATTATTTGTCATAAATGACTTCTTTAGTCTTTTAAATATCTAATCCTAATATCTGAATTTGAAACCTGATTCTACAATATATTAGCTCTTTGACCTTTAGCAAATAACTCTACCTCCCTGAGCCTCAGTTTTCCTCATCTGCAAAGTGAGCTTAATAATAAAAAAAATAAATAAATTTAAAAGTGTTCCACATCTTTTACAACACTACTGCAAGGATTAAGCAAGATGAATGCATATAGAGTATTTTGTAATTATAAACCACTTTATAAATGCAAGCTTTTATTACCAAGGAAGTAGTGGATATAGATGATTAAGAGAGGCTTATGGATTATATGGGGATTTTCATTATCTCTGCCATCCTTATTCCTCTTGAGGACATTGGAGAAATCTATCTATCCATATATGCCCATTAACTCACATTGCTTGCAATGCAAGGTCGGGCAGGTTATTTTTACCCAATGTTGAAGGGAGATGCTTTTAAGACATGCACTTAAGTAACAATTCTACTATCAGGATAGTCCTTCAATTAATGACAAAGTCCAGACTCTCCACTAAGCTTTTGTCTGTCTAGACAAGCTAACATGCTTTGAGATTCAGGGCTGTACTTTCCCACCTTCTGAAAGGAAGGTGATGGCACCGCTGGTTTGAATGTGTTGAAAAAGACTTCTCAGTAAAATGCGATCTAAATAGCAATTGAATTGGCATAACGGGCCCCAACCCTGAAGTTCCCACCTTTTCCTTCCCCTCAGCTTTTCCAGGATAGAAGGGTATATTTACTGATAGAACGATTCATGTTCTTCCATTCTGTTCCAGGGGCTGATCTTTCCTTCCTTCAGTTCCTGGACAGCACCCTGGGGGAAGAGTACAAACCACAGAGCAGACATGTATTAGGCTTATGATTAAGTAGCTTCCTGTCTGTAGTCTGCAGATAAAAACTGTAAACCTCACTCCACTGTGTACTTGTTGTCTATTGCACTTAGAGCTAAATGTTTATCTTAAGCTATGAGTGGAGAACAGAAAATCTAGGAATGCAGCCCCGAGGGGCATCTTAGGATTTATGCTGGAACACAATGATAAAAATCAGGGGTACCCTTGAAAATCAACAAAGTGCCCTGGAAATGTGGCAGAGATGACTAGGGGGTAATATAAATATCTATCGTTCATTTACCAAGGCTGTTTGTCCATCTTCCATGGGCCTAAGGAGATGAAAATACTAAAGGCAGTGTGGTATGCCGAAACAAAATAAAACAACAGATTTAGAGATGGGGTCTTTGGGTTATATTTGCAGCTCTGCCACTTTCTTTGTGACCTCAGACAGGTCACTTCAATCACAGATGTACTAAATATTTATAAAATGCTTTCTTATATACCAGGAAAAAGAGTTTCTACCCTCAAGGAGTTGATATTCTGTCATAATCGTGAGATCATGGATTTACTGACAGAAGGGTCCATATGTAATCCAAGTCTGTTCTTCCTACAGTTGAATTAGCTGAAACCCAATGTCATGCAAATAATTGCTGAAGTTGGAACCCTTAGGTTTTCTATGAATTGTTTCAGTGCTCTTTCCACTGTAACAGATAGCCACTTTGAAAGAATAAGCACCACATACATATATAATTAAATATAAATTAATTGGCTGGGCATTAGCAGTTAAAAGTATCAGGAAATGACTCATCTAGAATGGATGGAACATGTTACTGATTTCTAAAATAAAGGATGTAGACTCAATAATCTCCAATGATCCTCCTAGATTGAAATGTCATGGTATAATGCAGACGCTTATGAACAACTTATATAATTCCAAGCTCCTTCCTCCTTAGCTGAAGAAACTCAAAAATAGTACAAAATGGTCAAGAAGACTGAAAAAGTCTGTTTCCTCTCTAACTCTTCTCTAGTCTAATGCAGACATGGGAAATGATCTTGACTACTAAGGGAAAAGTCCCATATCACAAAGCCTTGAAATTGGGGTTACATGTATTCATACATATATAATAGAATACATTCATATATACCTATGCCTATACGCACATGTGCAGTATGTGTGTGTGTGTGTGTACACATGCATTATTCATAGTTATTCTTCCCTCCTTCAATATTTGAGCCAGGTCTTCTCAAATCCAAATTCATCAGACCATTTACCATATTACCTTTGTAGCAACATTGTCAATCACCAGTAACCCAACAGAATTACTCTTATAAACATCCCTGTGTGTGTTTGTTTGTGGAGATAGATAGATAGATAGATAGATAGATAGATAGATAGATAGATAGATAGATAAATAGATGGATGATAGATGATAGATAGATAGATAGATAGATAAATAGAAAGAAAGAAAGATAGATAGATAGATAGATAGATAAATAGATGGATGATAGATGATAGATAGATAGATAGATAGATAGATAGATAGATAAATAGAAAGAAAGATAGAGAGATAGATAGGTAGATAGATATTTAGGTGATAGATAAGTCTCTTATCCCAGTCCTTTTGACTCCCTTTCTGATTGAGTCACAATTGGAACTTGCAATACCTTAGAGCAATGAAATGTGGGCAATACAAAAATCTATAGCAAATGAGTCCCCCAATCTCACCTCTCATCTATCAGGATGATGATGGTCTAAGTGGATACACAATGTCCTTGTATCTCTACTTCCATGTCTCCATTGTAAGCTAAATGGAAGAATGTTTAATATTGCTGAACTTAGACATCATGGCAAATTCTTTGCTCAGATGCCATAATTACCTATTATATCTCTGAATCATTATGACTGGTTTGGAAGTGATGAAAGAGATCATGTTTCCCTTCCATATATTTGTATATCAAGATTACTTAGGCAAGACTCTTCCCAACAATCTCTGGCATACATATATTAAACAAACATACACACCCTATCCCAGTTTAACACATAAGCACACAATGTACATGCATATATACACATATATATGGCTATATATGCATATACATACATGGATCTATGTGAATATATAGATAGGTATGCATGCATGTAATCCCAGTTTCAAAGCCCTATAGTATAGTCTCTTTCCTTATTAATAAAAAGCAGTTCCCATGACTGCATTAGACTGGGGGAGAGTTGGAAAAAACAACTCTTCTATCTTTTTTGAATATTTTGAACTATCTTTAAATCTCTTCAGGCACTTCAGTTTCTACAATTGTTTTGAGAACGTCTAGATTTTAGTTTTGAGAATAATAAATATGCTAACCCTATTTCAGTGTGCTGAAGAAAAAAATTCTGTGAAAAAGACAACATAAGAGGAGTAGATAGTTTCTATCATTTCCCTATCTCCTGCTTGTTACATAAGAACCTTTGGAAAACTACCTTTTGAGTGAGACCTGGGAGCACTCTATCTTGATAGAACTGGTTAATTGGCTCTTAGTGGGAGAGCTGCCTCACTCTCTATTTTCTGGCATATATTCACCCTTATAGACTTTTTTTCTGATTTTTTTTGTTTGTTTGCTATTAGCTATTTCCATTCATTGTAAGATTGATATTGGGTGGGAAGGGAGTCAAACCTTGTATATAAAGATTGGAGTCCTGCTTCCCTACAATAATAAAATAGCAGAATTTAGTTCTAACTTGAAAATCACAACACCCAGACTAGTGATATTTAAGGGGAAAAAAGATATATAATTCTAGCTTGATATCCTCTCTCTCCAAACAAGTGACTCTGGACAAAACCTTCTGCTTCCCCTTCTACAGTAAATTGTCTCCTTGGAGAGAAGTGATGGGAGTATAGAACAAAGATATCTTTTATATCTCCCTTTAAGCCTTACAATGATAACCCTATGCTATGAAGGGATATCCCTTGCAACATATGAGGCTTCACTACAAACACACACATACCCATATACCATAAATGAAATACACACACACACACACACACACACACACACACGATATATATATATATATATATATATATATATATATATATATATATATATACGTGTGTGTGTGTGGATATGAGTGTAAATAAGAATTTTGTTAGTATAGAATAAATAATATTACAAACAAGGTCAAAAGATTAAAATTTAAAATGAATCTTATTATTCCTCTACTCCTTTCAGGCATATTACTTTCTTTTTTTTTCAGGCATATTTCTTTATCCTGATACTTATAAAAATTGCTCTTTCAATAGATCTTTTCACATTAAGACAAAGAAACACTGAAACCTCAAAAATTTAACTGCAGAGAACTTATCAGACTGTTTTTTTTTGTTTTGTTTTTTTTGCTTCACTTCTCCAACTTTAACATTTAGATCTCTGTTGTAGAGAGATTGAAAAGTATGATTGTGCATAGGCTTCCCAAAATTAGAGAAAAGGATATTGCATCAAATGAGTACAAAATATTGTAAAGGAACTTTTTAATTTAAGAATAATGATGTGTATTTGAATGCAATAGGATCAGGATTGTAACACTGACATGCTAAATAATTTCACATTGTGAAAACAGCTGGTAAGTAGTAAAGGCATTGTCTATAGTAAGTATTAATAAATATTTCTTATTGAACAATAAATATATTTACACTGAGAATACCTTAGTTGCATAGAACAATATTGGTCTTCTGATTTTGTCATCAATCAAAAGTAGTATGTCTATCACTTTTCCCCCTACCAAAGAAAGGGTTTATTTCATATTACTTAAAAATCTCCTCTTTTTCCTTACTTTCCTACTCCAAAAGATAGCAAGCAATTTGATATACATTATTTATGTACAATCATTTTAAACATATTCTCATTTTAGTTATATAGTGAAAGAAAAATCAGATCAAAAGGGGAAAACCATTAAAAAGAAAAGCAAATAAACAAACAATAACAACAAAATGGAAATATCGTGTTTCGATCCGTATCCAGGCTCCATAGCTCTATTTCTGGATGCAGATGCCCTTTTCTATCCCAAGCCTATTGGAATTTTCATAGATCACTGTATTGCTAAGAAGATCTAAATCTATCATAGCTGTTTATCATATAATCTTGCTGTCACTGTGTATATTGGTCTCCTGGTACTGCTCATTTAATTCAACATCAGTTCATATAAGTTTTTACAGACTTTTCTGAAATCATCCTGTTGATTTCTTATAGAAGTATTTCCTTGTATTCATATACAATAACTTATTCAGTTATCCCCCAATTAATGATCATTCATCCACTCAGTTTCCAATTCCTTGCCACCACAGAAAGAGCTTTTGCAAGCATTTTTGCAAATCATCATGTCTCTTTGGGATACAAATCTAGTAGTGATCCTGCTGGATCAAAGAGTATATAAAGTTTGAAAGTCCTTTAAGTGTAATTGTCACCAATTAAATTTTAAAATAATTAAAATTTTTTTTCTAAAATTTTGAGTTAAACATTTTATTTTTTTCCCCTTTCCTTACTCCCTTATAGCAATTTATCTGATATGGATTATGCATGTACCATCATGTAAAACACTTCCATTTCATTAATTTAGCACAAGAACAAAAATAAAGAAGAAATGAAGAAAGAAAAATAAAGAAGGAAAGAAGGAAGGAAAAGAAAAGAAAGAAGGAAAGAAAGGAGGAAAAAATGAAAGAAAGGTGTAAAAATGGAAAGAAAGGAAGGAAAGAAGGAAGAAAGGAAGGACGGAAAGAAGAAAAAGAAAAGAAAAAAGAAAGAGTATGCTTCAGCCTATATTCAAAAAGTATCATTTCTTTCTTTGGATGCAGAAAATATGTTTTATCATAAGTTATTTGGGATTATCGATATTGCTGAGAATTGCTGTCATTCACAATTCTTCATCATACAATATTGCTATTACTGTGTACAGAATCCTCCTGGTTTTAAAGTGATTTCTCTTCATTTCATTTGCATCAATTCATGTGAGTTCCACTCCCCACCCCAAAATCATCCCATTTTTTCTCTTACAGCACAATATTATTCCATTACAATCATGCACCATAACCTGTTCATGCTTTCCCTAATTGATGGGTAAACCCTTGAATTTCAATTCTCAGGCACTAGAAAAAGAAATATGCCAAATATTTTATACAATTACATATTTTTCATTAACAGAAAAAATAAAACTCTTTGGAATATAGACCTCACAGTGATATTTTTGGATCAAAAGGGATACATAGTGTTATATCACTTTGGGCATAGTTAAAAAAATGTATGTTTGTTTTCCAGAATGGTTGGATCAGTTCACAACTCTCCCTAACAATTGCACTAGTATTCCAGTTTTCCCACATGCCCACCAAAATTTATCATTTTTTTTATATTAACCAATACATTAAGTATAAGTACCTCTGAATTGTTTTACTTTGCATTTTTTGTCTAATCAAGAGTGAGTTAAAATATGTCTATATAGTATATATAAAACTTTTATTTTTTCATAAGAAACCTGCTTATTCATGCTCTTTGGCCATTTATCAATTGGGAAATTATTTGAATTTTTATAAATTTGATTCAGTTATCTATATTATAGAAATGAGGCTTTTATCAGAAACATTGTTTCCCTGAATTCTGTTTTCTTTCTAATCTTCATTGCATTGGTTTGGTTTGGGCAAAAACATTTAAATTTTATACAATTAAAATTATCCATTTTACATTTTGTAATTTACTTTTTAAAAGTAACATAGTGAGGTATTCTAGGTGCTCTTGTTTATAAATGACTTTATGCTGCTTGCATTAATACTCATAAATTATACCCATAACCACTCAAAACAACAACAAAAGCAACTTAATATAACTATCCACCTAGGAGAAACAAAGTGGATAAATATTTGTTTTTCAGAATAATAAATAATTCCTAGAGCTCACCTGCCTAAATATGTACATGAGTAGAAATTGAAAATAGATGGTTGGATTGAGCATTGAAAAGGGAGAGTTGGGAAACTACAGCAGTCTTTGAACTCCCTCTAGCTTCTTTCTGAAAATAAAGTTCATCTTTTTAATACCAATATTATCTATTACCTATTATTATTTTTGTTATATAGCAATAAAAAAGAAACACTTTTGTATGTGATGAATTAAAAAAAAAATTACAGAGCATCAGAAAAGCTCGTGGTGAATATGATAGAATGAGCACTGGATTTATAACTTAGAGACCTGTATTCAATCTATATGACCTTGAACTACTCTCTTATTCCTGCTAAATCTTTGTTTTTATCTTAAAAATGAATATAATACTTTTATACATGTTTCCCAGGAATTTTGTGAAATAACTAAGAAAAAATATTTTAAAGCAAACTGCAAATTCTTTTGAATTATATTAAATATAGAACAATAATAATTGGGCAATTATTGCATGAAGTATTTGACTAATTATTGGTTTAACTAAGAGTGTTCAAAGCATGTTTTCATTAGTATGAAGTTTTCATTAGTTTTAGTATTAGAGGCATTAGTATGAACCCTGCACTGATGAACACTCTGACCTACTACTGTCTGTGTTTTATTATACTGGTTTATACAAATTTAGCTAAATTTATTGGAATTTAAATCTAATGAAATTAAGGTGAGACTTATTTGAAATGGGCTTAGGGATTTGGAAGCAGAACAACTTCACCTTTGTTCTGAAAAGTTCCTGGTGATATTTCCAAAAGTGGGAGAAACACTTTTTTCTTCTTAAGATTTAGAGGTAAATCAATACTTTTTTCAGACATAGAAGAAACCTTTTTACTGACTCCTTTTCTATGTACTGCATTCAAAGTAGTTTTGTTCCATATCAAATCAATTTCCACTAGCTCCATGCTTATTGATGGTGATATTCCCATTGCATTATATATTTCCATATAATTAGACATCACAGACAGAGATTCTTGGGATCTCACATATTTTCTTCCAATGTCTCAAGTACTGAATGGAATCATTTACATTTTCCAATTCATATGACACCCCCTCTAAAATTTTTTTTGAACTCAACATGAACTTATATTGAATGGCATTTTAGCAGAATAAAAGCCATTCTGGGCCATGAGTTTTGAGTCTTAAACTTTTTTGTCTGAAACATGCATAGAAAACACAATCACATCCTTTATGTCCCCTGTGGCGCTTCTGAATTAAAAGATAACTTGAATGATATCTCACTAGAAAGATGGGGGGAAAATCCTCCAATGACAGATAGCAAAAAAAGACATTTGAGCCTAAATTTCTGAGAAATCAAAAATATCACTTGGCACTCTGAAAGATATAGCTTGCCTGTGGGAAAGTCATTGCAGCAATATCTAGATAACAATGAATGTTAGCAAAAAAAAGGTGGGGGTGAATGGAGCCAGGAATGAAGAAGCTGAAGATGAATTCGGTTACAAAAATAATTAGTGGATGAGAATATACTTCAAAGTGTGATATGTGTGTATGTATACATATCCCCAAAGCCTTAGTGCAGTTTTAAGCTTGAATAATTTCAGAAGTATAAGTTCTACATATTCAAAAATAAAATACTTTCATTTCATAATAAAATTCAGCATAACTACAAACTTGATCTATTTTCACTTTGTAGAATCTTTCAACAGCTGCTGTTCAGTGACTGAAAGATTTGCATTTATGATCTTACCCTTAAGAACATCCAAATAAAGATGTTTGATGTTTGCAAAACTAAGTTAAGATAGATTACAAGTCTAGAAAAAAAAGTAAGAAAGATCAGGTATCAGCAATACATTGCACACAATAACGGCAAGAATGTGTGATGATCAACTATAAAAGGCTTGGTTCTTCTCAGTAATTCAATGATCCAAAACAATCCCTGTAGACTTTGGATAAAAAATGCCATCTCCATCCAGAACAAAGAACTAAGGAAACTGAGTGTAAATCAACACATGCTTTGTTCACTTCCTTTTTCTGTTTTTTTTTTTTTTTATCTCTTACATGATTTTTCCCTTTTGTTCTGATTTTTCTCTCCCAACATGATTCAAAAAGCAATGTGTATAAAAATAAATAAACTTACTAAAATAAAATTAAATAATAGAGGTAGTCAAGCAAGAGCTTTTCTCTTCCAGTCCATCAATCTGAGAAAGTGACATTCAGAAATTGTTATACATACAATACATAAAGACAGACTATTCAGTATTATTAAAATTCAAATATCATCTTTTGAAAATCCATCAACACATCTGTAAAAGAAATTGAATTAATTAAACTTCTAATTGAAATTTATTATAAATTTATAACCTTTATACTTTCAAAGTTATTGAAAGCTGAAGCTGCATTGAGATCTCTGGTGTAAGTTGTGTATACATGAAAGATCAAATTTAAGTACCTGAATGGATAAGAGTCTCCTACAAATAACAAAAAAAATAAAAGAAAACTAATATTTTTCTTTTCTTTGAAATAGTATTTTTTCTTTTGACTTTATCATTCAAACAAATTCTACCAAACATTTAGAAAACAATTAATTCCAATACTATGCAAACTACTTGAAAACAATAGGGAAAGAAGGAGGCCTACCAAATTCCTTTTATGACAAAGATATTGTACTGATATCTAAACCAGATAGGGTGAAAACAAAGTAAGAAAATTATACCAATTTTCCTAATGAATATCAATGCAAAATTTTTAAATAAAATATTAGCAAAGAGATTACAGAAAGTCATCCCCATAATAATATGACACAACCAAATAGGATTTATACCAGGAATGCAGGGCTGGTTCAATATTAGGAAAACTATTAGCATAATTGATTATATCGATAGCAAAATTAGCATATGATTATCTCAATAGATGCAGAAAAATCATTTGATAAAATCCAACACCCATTCATATTAAAAACACTAGAGAACATAGGAATAAATGGACTTTAAAAAAATTATCTGTAGCATTTATTTAAAACCACTAGCAAATGAGAAGGTAACCAAATTATCACTCTTTGAAGTTGATATAATAGTATTCTTAGAGAACCCTAAATAATAAACTAAAAAACTATAAAAAACAATTCAAAACTTTAGCAAAGTTGCAAAATACAAAATAAATTCACATAAATCATTTGCATTTTCATTTATTACCAATAAAGTCCAGCAGCAAGAGATACAAAAAGAAATTCCATTTAAAATGACTGTTGAGGGGCAGCTAGGTGTAGATGGAGCACCAGCCCTGAAGTCAGGAGGACTTGAGTTCAAATCTGATCTCAAACATTTAACACTTCCTAGCTGGGTGACCCTGGGCAAGTCACTTAATCCCAATTCCCTCATCAAAAAATAAACAAATAAATGAAATAAATAATATAAAATAAAATAACTGTTGACAGTTTAAATTATTTGGGAATCTATCTGCCAAGAGAAAATCAGGAATTATATGAACACAATTACAAAACACTTTCCACACAAACAAAGTCAGATCTCCTCAATTGGAAAAATATCAACTGCTCTTGGTTACACTGATCAAATATATTAAAATGACAACACTGCCTAAATTAATCCACTTTTAAAGTGCCAGACCAATCACACTCCCAAGAAATTATTTTACAAACCTAGAAAAAAATGACAAAGTTTATCTGGAAGAGTAAAAGTTCAAGAAATACAAATTAAGACAGCTGTGGGGTAGCACTACATACCTCTTAGATTGGCTAAGATGACAGGAAAAAGATAATGACAAATATTTGAGGGGATTTGGGAAAACTGGGATGCTGATACATTGTTGGTGGAATTGTGAACTGATCCAACCATTCTGGAGAGCAATTTGGAATTATACTCAAAAGGTTATCAAACTGTGCATGTACTTTGGTCCAGCAGTGTTTCTACTGGATTTATATCTCAAAGAGATCTTAAAGGAAGGAAAGGGACCCACCCACATGTGAAAAAAAATGTTTGTGGCAAACTTTTTTTGTAATGGCAAAAAACTGGAAACTGAGTGGATGCCAATCGATTGAAAACAGACCAGAAAAGGTCTGTTTTGCTTGCAGATAGGGATGGTTTGTTCAGGTACAGACTGAAGGCAGGCAGTGAGAGTACAGAAGGCAACTTACACTGAGCAGACCTGAGTGGAGAGGGGTGTGATCTCAGCCGTTTCTTTGGGGAGAACTTTATCACAGTGTGGCTACTTTGTCCTAGAAGCAAGCCAGTAGATCAGCAGAGAAGCAGTCTGTAGAGGAAGCTCAGTAACACTATCCAGTCTCCACCCAAAAAAAGCAGACTGCATTTGTTTTTTTTTTGTTTTTTTTTTGTTTTTGTTTTTGGTTTGTTTGTTTGTTTTGTTTTTGTTGTTGTTAGTTTGTTTTCTTTGATTCTTGGTTGGCAAAATGAGCAAAAAATTAAAGCACACTCTAACTATTGATAGTTTTAGAGAGCAGACTTTAAACCCTGAGGAGACTAAAAACAGACTATCTAAATGAATCCCCAAAGGAGGATATGATCTGGTCCCCAACAACGAAAACTCTCATAGAAGATATTAAAAAGGCTCTCACAAGAGAGCTAGAAGAAAAATGGGCAAAGGAAAGGGAAGCTTGGCAAAAGGGTCTGGATAAGTCATCCTACTCATTTAAAGATAGAGTGGATAAAGAAATCAAATACTTGAAAAACAAAATTAGTGAGTTGGAAAAAGAAAATAGCTTTCTAAAAAATAAAATTGGTGAAATGGAAAAAAATCCATAGAAAAAACAACTCACTTTAAAACTCAATTGGACAATTACAAAAAGAAAAAAAAAAGAAATGAAGACAATAATTCATTAATAATCAGAATTGAACAAATGGAAACAAATGACTCTAGGAAACACCAAGATTCAGTCAAGCAAAACCAAAAAAATGAAACAATGAAAAAAAAAGGTCAAATATCTTCTTGGGAAAACAACAACCCTGAAAAATACATCTAGGAGAGATAATCTGAGAATTATTGGACTTCCTGAATAATATGATGAAAAAAAAGAGCCTACACACTATTTTCCAAGAAATTATCAAAGACAACAGCCCAGATGTTATAGAAACAGAGGGTAAAAGAGACATTGAAAGAATTCATTGATCACCTACAATGTTAAGTGTCTGAGGCCAGATTTGTACTCAGGTCCTACTGTCTTCAGGGCTGATACTCTATCCATTGTGTCACCTAGCCGTCCCTGTTTTTACCATATTTAACAAAAAGTGAAATAAAAGATGTCAGAGAGCAAAAAGAAAAACAGAATATACCTTTTTCTCAGTTCAGAGGGAAATAATTAAGACAATTTTATTATTATCACATTAAATTTAACATGCCCTTTAAGCAATCAAACTATATATATGAGAAGTTCTCTATCCTGTTCTATGATTTTCTAAGTTTTTCTTGATATATTGAAATGTTCATGTTTAAATTCATAATAAAAATGAACTTTTATATTAAGTTTACCTTTTTTGTAAGAGATCAAGATAATGACCCAAAGCAAATACACACCCCATGAAAATGCTTTCTTAAAACTTATTTGTAAAATTAAAATAAAAAAACTTATTATTTTTAATTCAAAGCACTAATTGTGCTTATTGATGTCTCCAAGACAAATTAATATTTTTCATGATTTTCTTTTTATTTAAAAAATAGAAGAAAAAAAGAAGAAAAACAAAAAAGGAATACAAAAGAAAGGACATTATTGTCATGTACCCAGCAGAACATCAGAGAGGATTCAAAATATGTAACAACAAATTACCAGATCAAGAAAGCACATAAAAGGAAACATGTGTATATATGTATATATATAACTGGAAAGAGAAAGAGAGAGAGAGAGAGAGAGAGAGAGAGAGAGAGAGAGAGAGAGAGAGAGAGAGAGAGAGAGAGAGAGAGAGAGAGAGAGAGAGAGAAAATTATACATATGGCCAGGATCTTGAACAAATTCTTATTACATTCAAATGCAGCATTCTTTCTAATAGATGTTCATGTGTGTGAGCATATGATAAATTAAATTCTTACTGGAAGTTGATTGTAATTGAGATCTTGGACCCATTCCCTTCATAGAACCATTCCTAGAGAGATGATCTGCAAATTAAAGACATACATTGTGGGGACAATTTGGAGATCCCCATTTCTGAACATTTGATGGGAATTTTTTTTTTCAGGCAATATTTTATCAGAAGCAAACTCCTTGGAAGCTGAAGTGATAAGATTGTCTCTGTAATCTTCTTGTGATTTATCCTATAAATGTTGTAGGAATATCTTCATTAGTCACCCAATGCAAAAACTAAACAAACTTGAAAAGGAACTAAATGTGTCCTGCAGGTTTTGTTCTGGGTCACACTGCTAAAAAGTGAAGCCAGATTTGAATTCAAATCTTCCTGATTCCAAGCTGGGCACTCTAACCACTACATCATCTAGCTGTTCCTAATTGTTCTCTTTTATAATCATAAAGATATTTTGAGATAGAAATTTTTAAGTGTTAGTGATCTAACAATTTTTAATGATTTTTTTGTTTATTTAAAATATATTTCAAATTGATTACTCCCTAGTGTTATAAACACAAATAAATAATAGCATACCAACTCCTTATCTTGTAGCTAATTAGGGTGTTTATACTGTACTAGGAAAATGGTTTCTCATAGTGACCTTTCAGAATAATGAAAGCATAGTAGATTCATTATTTGATGCTACTGTTTTTACTCCTGCCTGCCATCTGACTTATAATCTACCCTATGTCTAACATTTGCAATAACAGTTCCATTTCTTTCAAGTTCTTCCATTTCTATAAGGGAAATTTCATTGATACCTTGTATAGCTTCTGTTATCTTCTGCTCATAAAAAATCTACCACATAATTTATGTTTTCCCATTCCTTAGACATTTATTTTCCTGTGAATCATTATTTGCTCCTTCTAATTCCTTTTATATATAAACAAATCAAAACATTTGACTTAAAATAAATGTAGCTACTTTATTACATTTTATCTTTGAATGTCCATTCACATTATTTAATTATTGGAATAATTTAATACCTTCAAGAATGTGTGATATCATCTATGTGATCACTCCTTTCAATGATGTCAGTCATCATCAACCTATACCCAGGGGATGGGATTCTTGTTCAGGTATTCCCATAAATTCACTATAGCACATACAGCCAACATACCAAAAACTTTGCTTATATTTTCTTGATGTTGCACAAAGTAGCCATGGAGCAAGGACACTGAATTTTTTGTGACTTATTTGATATCAAAGGTGGATGCCTTGTTTTTCATACTCAACTACACCATTACCATCGGTCATACATTTGCATTCTTTAAGTAACATTTTTTTGATATCTTATAAAAAAAATCTCCCTTCACCTGTTAGTGACTATTACTTGCACAATTGAGCACTTGCCCATGAACATGAGCAATTGAGCATGGAATTAGATCCTGACATTATATGTACATAGGATGACTACATAATTGGAGGCCAAAATACTGCTGAGAAAAATATGGAGTTATGGTAGATAATGCCTCTAAATCTTGCTTTTGCCAAGGTCATTAGTCACAAAATAGAAATCTTGCTTTCATTATGGCTTTCATCTTTCTAAGATATATACTGACAAAAGTGAGCATACTAGTGAGATTGTTCAGACACTTAGTACCAGGAAGAATAGATCTGGGTCTTTTATAAATCTTTCCAGTATTGGAATTTGTGACTAAGTTCTTACATCTTCTGCAAGTATTCTTCCACTCACTCCCATGTACAGTCATTCAGTGTGACTATTGGTAAACAGCTCTTTGGAAGGGATGAGGAGAAATGACTTTTAATCTATAAGAAGTAATTGAATTAATCAGTTTCATCACCAAAAGTTCTTTTTTTAATCAATTTTTTATAATTATAACATTTTCTTTGACAGTACATATGCATAGGTAATTTTTTTTACAACATTATCCCTTGTACTCCCTTCTGATCCCAGTTTTTCCCCTCCTTCCCTCCACCCCCTCCCCTAGATGGCAGGCATTCCCATACGTATTAAATATCTTATAGTATATCCTAGGTACAATATATATGTGCAGAACCGAATTTTGTTGTTGTTGTTGTTGTTGCAAAGGAAGGATTGTATTCTCAAGGTAAAAATAATCTGGGAAGAAAAAACAAAACAAAACACAAAAAAACAATGCTCACAGTTTATACTCATTTCCCAGTGTTCCTTTCTGGATGTAGCTGATTCTGTCCATCATTGATCAATTGGAATTGGATTAGCTCTTCTCTATGTTGAAGATATCCACTTCCATCAGCATACATCCTCGTACAGTATCATTGTTGAAGTGTATAATGATCTTCTGATTCTGCTCGTTTCACTTAGCATCAGTTGATGTAAGTCTCTCCAAGCCTCTCTGTATTCCTCCTGTTGGTCATTTCTTATAGAACAATAATATTCTATAACCTTCATATACCATAATTTACCCAACCATTCTCCAATTGATGGACATCCATTCATCTTCCAGCTTCTAGCCACTATGAAAAGGGCTGCCACAAACATTTTGGCACATACAGGTCCCTTTCCCTTCTTTAGTATTTCCTCAGGATAGAAGCCCAGTAGTAGCACTGCTGGGTCAAATGGTATGCACATTTTCATAACTTTTTGGGCATAGTTCCAAATTGCTCTCCAGAATGGCTGGATTCTTTCACAGCTCCACCAACAATACATCAGTGACCCACTTTTCCCACAGCCCCTCCAACATTCATCGTTATTTGTTCCTGTCATCTTAGCCAATCTGATAGGTGTGTAGTGGTATCTCAGAGTTGTCTTAATTTGTATTTCTCTGATCAGTAGTGATTTGGAACACTCTTTCATATGAGTGGAAATAGTTTTAATTTCTTCATCTGAAAATTGTCTGTTCATATCCTTTGACCATTTATCAATTGGAGAATGGCTTGATTTCTTATCAATTAAAGTCAATTCTTTGTATATTTTGGAGATGAGACCTTTTTCAGAACCTTTAACTGTAAAAATGTCTTCCAAATTTGTTACTTCCCTTCTAATCTTGTTTGCATTAGTTCTGTTTGTGCAGAAACTTTTTAATTTGGTATAATCGAAATTTTCTATTTTGTGATCAATAATGGTCTCTAGTTCTCCCTTGGACACAAACTCCCTCCTCCACAAGTCTGAGAGGTAAAACATCCCATGTTCCTCCAATTTATTTATGATTTCTTCTTTATGCCTAAATTTTGGACCCATTTTGATCTTATCTTAGTATGTGGGTCCATGCCTAGTTTCTGCCATATTAATTTCCAGTTTTCCCAGCAGTTTTTGTCAAATAATGAATTTTTATCCCAAAAGTTGGGATCTTTAATTTTGTCAAACACTAGATTGCTATTTTTATTCACTATCTTGCCCTGTGAACCTAACCTATTCCACTGATCAACTAGTCTATTTCTTAGCCAATACCAAATGGTTTTGGTGACTGTTGCTTTATAATATAGTTCTAGGTCAGGTCCAGCTAGACCACCTTCATTTGATATTTTTTTTTTCATTACTTCCCTTGAAATTCTCGACCTTTTGTTCTTCCATATAAATTCTGTTGTTATTTTTTCTAGGTCATTAAAATAGTTTCTTGGGAGTCTGATTGGTATAGCACTAAATAGATTAGTTTAGGGAGTATTGTCATCTTAATTATATTTGTTTGGCCTATCCAAGAGCACTGAATGTCTTTCCAATTATTTAAATCTGACTTTATTTTTGTGGCAATTGTTTTGTAATTTTGCTCATATAACTCCTGATTTTCCTTTGGTAAATATATTCCCAAATATTTTATACTATCGACCGTTATTTTGAATGGAATTTCTCTTTGTCTCTTGCTGTGGGATTGTGTTGGTAATGTATAAAAATGCTGAGGCTTTATGTGGATTTATTTTGTATCCTGCCACTTTGCTAAAATTCTTAATTATTTCCAATAGCTTTTTAGCAGAGTCTTTGGGGTTCTCTAAGTATACCATCATGTCATCTGTAAAGAGTGATAGTTTGAGTTCCTCATTTCCTGCTTTAATTCCTTGAATCTCTTTCTCGGCTCTTATTGCCGAGGCTAGCGTTTCTAGTACTCTATTGAATAGGAAGGGGTGATAGTGGGCAACCTTGTTTCACTCCTGATCTTACAGGGAAAGGTTCTAGTTTATCATCATTATATATGATATTTACTGATGATTTTAAATATATGCTCCTGATTATTCTCAGGAATAATCCAT